>NC_137919.1:17661503-17943803 GCF_963457725.1 Sprattus sprattus | reverse complement strand
CCCTAACCCTAACCCTAACCCTAACCCTAACCCTAACCCTAATTCCCCCGCAGACACTAAGTGGAGGGTCCCTACCTGGGTATAAGGTAGTAAATGTGGAAGTTAAGTCATACATATGGAAGTTCAGGTTGCCCTTTCGGAGTATTAACTGGATGTTTACCCGACTTTAGGTGGTAATTTCCCCGCAGACACTAAGTGGAGGATCCCTGCCTGGGTGTGAGGTAGTAAATGTGGAAGTTAGGTCAAATATATGGAAGTTCAGGTTGCCCTTCCAGAGTGTCAACTGGATGTTTACCCGACTTTGGGTGCTCATTTCCCCGCAGACAATCAGTAGAGGGTCCCTGCATGGGTGTGAGGTAGTAAATGTGGAAGTTAGGTCATACATATGGAAGTTCAGGTTGCCCTGCCGGAGTATTAACTGGATGTTTACCCGACTTTGGGTGCTCATTTCCCCGTAGATATTCAGTAGAGAGTCCCTGACTGGATCTAAGTTAAAGAGATGGAAGTTGAAGTCTAAGTTCCCAAACAACACCTGGCTGCTAAACCGACTTTGGTTGCTCATAACCCCGCAGACAATCAGTATAGGGTCCCTGCATGGGTGTGAGGTAGTAAATGTGGAAGTTAAGTCATACATATGGAAGTTCAGGTTGCCCTTTCGGAGTATTAACTGGATTTTTACCCGACTTTAGGTGGTAATTTCCCCGCAGCTTTTCAGCAGAGAGTCCCAGACTGGATCTAAGTTAAAGAGATGGAAGTTGAAGTCTAAATTCCCAAACAACACCTGGGTGCTAAACCGACTTTGGTTGCTCATAACCCCGCAGACAATCAGTAGAGGGTCCCTGCATGGGTGTGAGGTAGTAAATATGGAAGTTAGGTCATACATATGGAAGTTCAGGTTGCCTTTCTGGAGTATTAACTGGATGTTTACCCGACTTTGGGTGCTCATTTCCCCGCAGACAATCAGTAGAGGGTCCCTGCATGGGTGTGAGGTAGTAAATGTGGAAGTTAGGTCAAATATATGGAAGTTCAGGTTGACCTTCCAGAGTGTGAACTGGATGTTTACCCGACTTTAGGTGGTAATTTCCCCGCAGCTTTTCAGCAGAGAGTCCCTGACTGGATCTAAGTTAAAGAGATGGAAGTTGAAGTCTAAATTCCCAAACAACACCTGGCTGCTAAACCGACTTTGGTTGCTCATAACCCCGCAGACAATCAGTAGAGGGTCCCTGCATGGGTGTGAGGTAGTAAATGTGGAAGTTAGGTCATACATATGGAAGTTCAGGTTGCCTTTCTGGAGTATTAACTGGATGTTTACCCGACTTTGGGTGCTCATTTCCCCGCAGACAATCAGTAGAGGGTCCCTGCATGGGTGTGAGGTAGTAAATGTGGAAGTTAGGTCATACATATGGAAGTTCAGGTTACCCTTCCGGAGTATTAAGTGGATGTTTACCCGACTTTAGGTGGTAATTTCCCCGCAGATATTCAGCATAGAGTCCCTGACTGGATCTAAGTTAAAGAGATGGAAGTTGAAGTCTAAGTTCCCAAACAACACCTGGTTGCCAACCCGACTTTTGGTGCTCATATCCCCGCAGACAATCAGTAGAGGGTCCCTGCATGGGTGTCAGGTAGTAAATCTGGAAGTCCAGGTTGCCCTTCTGGAGTGTCAACTGGATATTTACCCGACTTTAGGTCCTAATTCCCCCGCAGACACTAAGTGGAGGGTCCCTGCCTGGGTGTGAGGTAGTAAATGTGGAAGTTAGGTCAAATATATGGAAGTTCAGGTTGCCCTTCCAGAGTGTCAACTGGATGTTTACCCGACTTTAGGTGGTAATTTCCCCGCAGACAATCAGTAGAGGGTCCCTGCATGGGTGTGAGGTAGTAAATGTGGAAGTTAGGTCAAATATATGGAAGTTCAGGTTGCCCTTCCAGAGTGTCAACTGGATGTTTACCCGACTTTAGGTGGTAATTTCCCCGCAGACAATCAGTAGAGGGTCCCTGCATGGGTGTGAGGTAGTAAATGTGGAAGTTAGGTCAAATATATGGAAGTTCAGGTTGACCTTCCAGAGTGTGAACTGGATGTTTACCCGACTTTAGGTGGTAATTTCCCCGCAGCTTTTCAGCAGAGAGTCCCTGACTGGATCTAAGTTAAAGAGATGGAAGTTGAAGTCTAAATTCCCAAACAACACCTGGCTGCTAAACCGACTTTGGTTGCTCATAACCCCGCAGACAATCAGTAGAGGGTCCCTGCATGGGTGTGAGGTAGTAAATGTGGAAGTTAGGTCATACATATGGAAGTTCAGGTTGCCTTTCTGGAGTATTAACTGGATGTTTACCCGACTTTGGGTGCTCATTTCCCCGCAGACAATCAGTAGAGGGTCCCTGCATGGGTGTGAGGTAGTAAATGTGGAAGTTAGGTCATACATATGGAAGTTCAGGTTACCCTTCCGGAGTATTAAGTGGATGTTTACCCGACTTTAGGTGGTAATTTCCCCGCAGATATTCAGCATAGAGTCCCTGACTGGATCTAAGTTAAAGAGATGGAAGTTGAAGTCTAAGTTCCCAAACAACACCTGGTTGCCAACCCGACTTTTGGTGCTCATATCCCCGCAGACAATCAGTAGAGGGTCCCTGCATGGGTGTCAGGTAGTAAATCTGGAAGTCCAGGTTGCCCTTCTGGAGTGTCAACTGGATATTTACCCGACTTTAGGTCCTAATTCCCCCGCAGACACTAAGTGGAGGGTCCCTGCCTGGGTGTGAGGTAGTAAATGTGGAAGTTAGGTCAAATATATGGAAGTTCAGGTTGCCCTTCCAGAGTGTCAACTGGATGTTTACCCGACTTTAGGTGGTAATTTCCCCGCAGACAATCAGTAGAGGGTCCCTGCATGGGTGTGAGGTAGTAAATGTGGAAGTTAGGTCAAATATATGGAAGTTCAGGTTGCCCTTCCAGAGTGTCAACTGGATGTTTACCCGACTTTAGGTGGTAATTTCCCCGCAGACAATCAGTAGAGGGTCCCTGCATGGGTGTGAGGTAGTAAATGTGGAAGTTAGGTCAAATATATGGAAGTTCAGGTTGACCTTCCAGAGTGTGAACTGGATGTTTACCCGACTTTAGGTGGTAATTTCCCCGCAGTTTTTCAGCAGAGAGTCCCAGACTGGATCTAAGTTAAAGAGATGGAAGTTGAAGTCTAAATTCCCAAACAACACCTGGCTGCTAAACCGACTTTGGTTGCTCATAACCCCGCAGACAATCAGTAGAGGGTCCCTGCATGGGTGTGAGGTAGTAAATGTGGAAGTTAGGTCAAATATATGGAAGTTCAGGTTGCCCTTCCAGAGTGTCAACTGGATGTTTACCCGACTTTAGGTGGTAATTTCCCCGCAGACAATCAGTAGAGGGTCCCTGCATGGGTGTGAGGTAGTAAATGTGGAAGTTAGGTCAAATATATGGAAGTTCAGGTTGACCTTCCAGAGTGTGAACTGGATGTTTACCCGACTTTAGGTGGTAATTTCCCCGCAGCTTTTCAGCAGAGAGTCCCTGACTGGATCTAAGTTAAAGAGATGGAAGTTGAAGTCTAAATTCCCAAACAACACCTGGCTGCTAAACCGACTTTGGTTGCTCATAACCCCGCAGACAATCAGTAGAGGGTCCCTGCATGGGTGTGAGGTAGTAAATGTGGAAGTTAGGTCATACATATGGAAGTTCAGGTTGCCTTTCTGGAGTATTAACTGGATGTTTACCCGACTTTGGGTGCTCATTTCCCCACAGACAATCAGTAGAGGGTCCCTGCATGGGTGTGAGGTAGTAAATGTGGAAGTTAGGTCATACATATGGAAGTTCAGGTTACCCTTCCGGAGTATTAAGTGGATGTTTACCCGACTTTAGGTGGTAATTTCCCCGCAGATATTCAGCATAGAGTCCCTGACTGGATCTAAGTTAAAGAGATGGAAGTTGAAGTCTAAGTTCCCAAAAAACACCTGGTTGCCAACCCGACTTTTGGTGCTCTTATCCCCGCAGACAATCAGTAGAGGGTCCCTGCATGGGTGTCAGGTAGTAAATCTGGAAGTCCAG
Source organism: Sprattus sprattus (assembly GCF_963457725.1). NCBI lineage: Eukaryota > Metazoa > Chordata > Actinopteri > Clupeiformes > Clupeidae > Sprattus > Sprattus sprattus. The sequence goes on along the minus strand of NC_137919.1, from coordinate 17,939,740 downwards.
GTTGCCCTTCTGGAGTGTCAACTGGATATTTACCCGACTTTAGGTCCTAATTCCCCCGCAGACACTAAGTGGAGGGTCCCTGCCTGGGTGTGAGGTAGTAAATGTGGAAGTTAGGTCAAATATATGGAAGTTCAGGTTGCCCTTCCAGAGTGTCAACTGGATGTTTACCCGACTTTAGGTGGTAATTTCCCCGCAGACAATCAGTAGAGGGTCCCTGCATGGGTGTGAGGTAGTAAATGTGGAAGTTAGGTCATACATATGGAAGTTCAGGTTGCCCTTCCAGAGTATTAACTGGATGTTTACCCGACTTTAGGTGCTCATTTCCCCGCAGATATTCAGTAGAGAGTCCCTGACTGGATCTAAGTTAAAGAGATGGAAGTTGAAGTCTAAGTTCCCAAACAACACCTGGCTGCTAAACCGACTTTGGTTGCTCATAACCCCGCAGACAATCAGTAGAGGGTCCCTGCATGGGTGTGAGGTAGTAAATGTGGAAGTTAGGTCATACATATGGAAGTTCAGGTTGCCCTTTTGGAGTATTAACTGGATGTTTACCCGACTTTAGGTGGTAATTTCCCCGCAGAAAATCAGTAGAAGGTCCCTGCATGGGTGTGAGGTAGTAAATGTGGAAGTTAGGTCATACATATGGAAGTTCAGGTTGCCCTGCCGGAGTATTAACTGGATGTTTACCCGACTTTAGGTGCTCATTTCCCCGTAGATATTCAGTAGAGAGTCCCTGACTGGATCTAAGTTAAAGAGATGGAAGTTGAAGTCTAAGTTCCCAAACAACACCTGGCTGCTAAACCGACTTTGGTTGCTCATAACCCCGCAGACAATCAGTATAGGGTCCCTGCATGGGTGTGAGGTAGTAAATGTGGAAGTTAAGTCATACATATGGAAGTTCAGGTTGCCCTTTCGGAGTATTAACTGGATGTTTACCCGACTTTAGGTGGTAATTTCCCCGCAGACACTAAGTGGAGGATCCCTGCCTGGGTGTGAGGTAGTAAATGTGGAAGTTAGGTCGAATTTATGGAAGTTCAGGTTGACCTTCCAGAGTGTGAACTGGATGTTTACCCGACTTTAGGTGGTAATTTCCCCGCAGCTTTTCAGCAGAGAGTCCCTGACTGGATCTAAGTTAAAGAGATGGAAGTTGAAGTCTAAGTTCCCAAAAAACACCTCGCTGCTAACCCGACTTTGGGTGCTGATTTCCCCGCACACAGAACTTACACATTTACTACTTGACACCCAGTCTTAAGCATTTCATTACACAACTTGCTTCACCTATTGAAAGAAAAATTACAACTTTTTACTTTTACAACTTTTTAATGTGAACGTGATATGAACTTTGAACTTCTTTTTTGAAAGAAAAAACTAAATAAAAAATATAAATTAAATAGCATTAAAGTCATCGTCCCCTTTTCCCTCCTCCTCAGTGGTCTGTCCCGGACTCAGACCCACTGGAGCCCGAGACAGACTCACTGGAGCTAGAGCTTCCGGACTCTTCCTCTCTGGCTTGGGCTTCCTCCTGGCCCTTCTCCTCACCCTCCTCAGTGGAGGAAAAGGAACTCCCAGAACTTGAACTGCTGGTATCTGACATTCCCTCCTGGCCCTCATCTACCTGATCCTCCTCATCCTCTCTCCTTTCCTGACCTGCCTCCTCATGGTGTTTGGGCTCCTCTGAGACCCCTGGCACATCAAAATGAGGATTAAGCTGTTTTTCTGTACAATTCATTAAACACTTAGAAAACATATCATGACAATCATTACAAAATCAAGAAAACACCAAAAACGACACCCACTTTTAGCCGGCCTGGCCGAGTCCATAAGGGACCTCAAAATACTCAGTCTTATGGACTGGGCTTGTTTGGCTGTGGCCTCCGGGACATAAAACTTTTTCGCCGTCTTGGGATCATGGGCCATTGCCTGACACACCTTCTCTCTCTCTTCAAAAGGTAGCATCACATCTGTCTGTGGGAGAGAAAGTGCTTTATGGATATATAACATTTTTATATCAGCTTATTGGTCAAATTGATAGGAACATACATGAGTTGAAATTGCCGTCCTAATGTCCGTTAATGTGGGTGACCCCGGCAGTCCACACTCGGCCCAAACTCGACTGACAAACACCCCCATTCTTGTCATTTCTCCTTCTGCACTATTAAAGAACAGCGTCTTTGGTGGGTTATGGTAACCAGGGAGGCTTGGCCTCAATTCACAGAACTCCCTTAGGAGCCTGTAGAGGTCCTTTGTAATACAGATCTTTGCAGCCCCAAAAGTCTTCGCCGTTTTATGCAGAGGTACCTGAGAAAATGGACAGGCATTGGAAAAGACTTTACCAGACAGGTTGGAAGAACTTTGCAGCAGTCATTATATGTAACTAATGACCTGCGAATGTTGGGGTGGATTCAAATCAACAGAACTTTTTGGAACATTCTGAAGAGTAATATAATAAACTCACTGTAATGGTGAAAGAGGCCTTATAGGCCTCTGCGGTCTCAACATCCTCTACAGTCATTCCCAAAAATACACATTTTCGGTGGCCTGTGGACGCTGCCATGCCCCCCACCAACAGCCCTACCACTCGGGCCAGAAGACTTGGGTTGGCTTGATCCAAACGGAGGTCCTGCAGAGCTTGGGGTAACCTTTGGCCGACCTGCTGGATGAAGGCCAGGAGGTGCTCAGCCAGTATGAGTTTCCCTGTAAGAGAGAACAGTATACCATGTCGAGACAAGATAGTTTTATCAGCATACCTCTTTCATCAGCACCTATTTTCTTTCAAACTTACCACATTTAAACCTTCGATATTCTTGCCTTTGAATTACAACTCGGGGCCCTAGGCATCTTTTCCACAGGGAAAGCTTTTCTAATATCCAGCCAATCTTGAGGGGAGTGAGTCTGCAGCCATGCAGTTTTAAATACCTCAAGAAGGCCTCAATATCCAAAATGATATGCACCTGACTGCTTGGCTTCAGTCTGCCATTCAGACTTGTGAGATAGCTTGAGAAAAAGAAATAAAAAGGAATATATGAGCACTTCAAATATGGACTGTATTTTCAAAACTTTAAAGTGTGCTCTTATTTCATACCACGCGAATAGTGAAAACAACACACCTGTTCAGTTTGTGCATATCATTCAGGAAATTGAAGGTCTTATTGATGTCCCCCTTATTTCCTGACATATACAGGAGGAATTCCTTTACATAGCTCTTGCGTTGTTTTAGATTCCTAAGGGCCTGCTGGGACTGATTTGGTCCAATGAGGCTGGCTTCGAATTGGTCCAGCACATTATCTGAAAAATAGGTGGTCCCAGTTCTGTTCTGTTTAGGCTCTGGGCTCTGTTAAGCGCCTAGAGGCAATTGTATTGTTATAGCGCTATGCAAATACAATAAACTGCCAAACAACCATTTGAATCAACTTACCCAGATTAGGCAAGGGTGTCTCTTGCTGTCCCACTGAAGGGCAGGAAGTCTCCCTTGTTGGAGAGTGGAGTGGAGAGAGCAGAGGAGGGAGCGGCGATGTGTGGGAAGTCACAGGTGAGGCAGGCTGCATCATGCTGGTTGTGGGTTGTGGCGATGTATGGGCAGTCACAGGTGAGGCAGGCTGCATCATGCTGGTTGTGGGTTGTGGCGATGTATGGGCAGTCACAGGTGAGGCAGGCTGCATCATGCTGGTTGTGGGTTGTGGCGATGTTTGGGCAGGCACAGGTGTGTGGGAAGTCACAGGTGAGGCAGGCTGCATCATGCTGGTTGTGGGTTGTGGCAATGTATGGGCAGTCACAGGTGAGGCAGGCTGCATCATGCTGGTTGTGGGTTGTGGCGATGTTTGGGCAGGCACAGGTGAGGCAGGCGAGATGGGATGAGATGATTGTGGAGTGTCAGAACCTTGCTCTTTGCAAAGGGCCCTGAGGTAGTTCACCTCCTTCCTTAGCAGTTGGACATCTTTTTTCATGGCTTCAACCTCACTTGCCAGATGTCCAATGGATGGTGGTGTTGCGGTTGGTGGTGGTGGCTGCAAGGAGCAAGGTTCTGACACTCCTGACACTCCTGAGGTGGATGATGGCTGGACCTGTGGTGGATGATGGATAGCCTGTAGCTCCTGTAAAATGGCTTTCTTCTTCGCCATCTTGAGGAGCTTCTTCAGGCATCGACCCTGTTAAAAGATTATATTTCAAATTGTTTTAATCTAGCAAAATACATCTTCGAATAACATTTGATCAATTGTAAAAGTAAAACCTTTTGCTTGTGCTTGGTAATGATGTGCTTATCCAGCCGTGAGTACAGTTTGTCTGTACAGTTTGGTATTGGGCATCCCAGCTTCCCGCTGTACCTTCCAACGGTCAGGCTCCTCTCTCTCTTGTCTCTCATCCCGTGCGTGTGCCGCAGGTGACGCGCCAGGTTGGCAAATTCACCCTGGCACTTCGGACAAGTCTTTTTATCCTGTTATTCCAAAAAAAACTACATTATATTCCATAACAACTACATGAACTTCCAGAAAGTCAAAATAGTGTTCCAAAACAATGACATGAACTTCCAAAAAAACTGCATAATATTCCATAACAACTACATGAACTTCCAGAAAGTCTACACAGTGCTCCAAAACAATGACATGAACTTCCAAAAAAACTACATTATATTCCATAACAACTACATGAACTTCCAGAAAGCCAAAACAGTGTTCCAAAACAATGACATGAACTTCCAAAAAAACCTACATTATATTCCATAACAACTACATGAACTTCCAGAAAGCCTACACAGTGTTCCAAAACAATGACATGAACTTCCAAAAAACCCTACATTATATTCCATAACAACTACATGAACTTCCAGAAAGCCTACACAGTGTTCCAAAACAATGACATGAACATCCAGGAAAGCTACGCTACGTTCCAAGACAACTACATGCGTTTTCGGAAAAGCAGATGTAATGAGATATGTCCATACCTTCATGGTCGCAATTGTGGAAATGAATGACGAAGTGCCAAACCTTGCTATCTATACAGAAGATTTAGCATGCCTCCTAATTTGAATGGGCCCATTATGTTCACTACCACAAAAGCTACGCAGTGTTCCAAAACAACTACATGAACTTCCAGAAAAGCTACACAATAGTCCACAACATTAACATGAACTTCCAAAAAAGCTACGTAATAATTCAAAACAACTACATGAACTTTCAGATAAGCTACACAAAAGTCAACAACAGCTACGTGAACTTCAAAAAAAACCTACATTATATTCCATAACAACTACATGAACTTCCAGAAAGCCTACACAGTGTTCCAAAACAATGACATGAACATCCAGGAAAGCTACACTACGTCCCAAGAGAACTACATGCGTTTTCAGAAAAGCAGATATAATGAGATATGTCCATACCTTCATGGTCGCAATTGTGGAAATGAATGACGAAGTGCCAAACCTTGCTATCTATACAGAAGATTTAGCATGCCTCCTAATTTGAATGGGCCCATTATGTTCACTACCACAAAAGCTACGCAGTGTTCCAAAATAACTACATGAACTTCCAGAAAAGCTACACAATAGTCCACAACATTAACATGAACTTCCAAAAAAGCTACGTAATAATTCAAAACAACTACATGAACTTTCAGATAAGCTACACAAAAGTCAACAACAGCTACGTGAACTTCAAAAAAAACCTACATTATATTCCATAACAACTACATGAACTTCCAGAAAGCCTACTCAGTGTTCCAAAACAATGACATGAACATCCAGGAAAGCTACGCTACGTTCCAAGAGAACTACATGCGTTTTCAGAAAAGCAGATATGATGAGATATGTCCTTACCTTCATGGTCGCAATTGTGGAAATGAATGACGAAGTGCCAATTATTGCTATTTATACAGTTGATTTGGCACGCCTCCTAATTTGAATGGGCCAATTATGTTCACTACCACAAAAGCTACGCAGTGTTCCAAAACAACTACATGAACTTCCAGAAAAGCTACACAATAGTCCACAACATTAACATGAACTTCCAAAAAAGCTACGTAATAATTCAAAACAACTACATGAACTTTCAGATAAGCTACACATTAGTCCACAACAGCTACGTGAACTTCCAAAAAACCCTACATTATATTCCATAACAACTACATGAACTTCCAGATAAGCTACACAATAGTCCAAAACAGCTACATGAACTTCCAAAAAACCTACGTTATATTCCAAATCAACTACATGAACTTCCAGAAAGCCTACTCAGTGTTCCAAAACAATGACATGAACATCCAGGAAAGCTACGCTACGTTCCAAGAGAACTACATGCGTTTTCAGAATAAGCAGATATGATGAGATATGTCCTTACCTTCATGGTCGCAATTGTGGAAATGAATGACGAAGTGCCAATTATTGCTATTTATACAGTTGATTTGGCACGCCTCCTAATTTGAATGGGCCAATTATGTTCACCTCCAGAAAAGCTACGCAGTGTTCATCTAATACAGCTAATAGCTTTGGGCAAATTTATGGATGCAAAGGTGAATTAAAGACATGACTACTTCAGCAATCACCAATCAAACATTTTAATGAAATATGTGTACATCAATCTCGTTCCTTAACCATAATTCGAAGTCTGTTACGAACATTTTCAACAGATACATTCATCTTTTTGCACATTCCAAGAAGTGCTGGGTTGTTTTTAAGGGTGTTTTGAATACTCCGTACCCTGATGATCTTTTTCTGGATGTCAAATTGGAAGGCCAGTCTGAGCATTGCTAGGAATTCTGGTGAATAGCACAACCGTCTCCTTTCACGCTGTAAAGATTAAGAGGTCAATTATTAAGCAGTAACCCAAGTGAATTCAATCAATTAATTATATTATTACCTCCACAGGTCATACCTTACCTTTCTAGACGTTTTGGCAGTAAGCTGTTTGCCAGAGTGGAGCTTCTTTGTCACTGTAACTTTCTTCCCATTATCGCCCTCTTCTCCCTTCTTGCTCTTTCTTTTAACCGCTCTTGTTTTCTGAATCCTGCAAGCCTTTTGAGGGATCTTTTTCTTTTCAGGGATCTTTTTCTTTTGAGGTCTTGTAAGGGGCAGAGGAGGACTTTTCCTTTTTTGCAGCAGCTTGGAGAAATCTGTATTACTCAGAATGTTGTCAAGTTCATCCATCTCTGAGTCGCTGTCAGTAACTGCACTCTCAACCTGTGCAAAATATAAATGATTAGGAACTAAAGCACGCTGTAAAAATAGGGTCAATTCCGACAAAGCAACATCCATAAATTCTACTTACTGTATGGAATACGTTGGACTTGGGCTCCTGGTAAGGTGGAATGATCTGAGAGAACCGGGTCTCCTCATCCAGTTCATCCTCTAAAAAAACTGGTTTGAGTTCAATATACGTCTCTTGGTCCTCTAATTCATCAGGTGTTATGTGTACCTGTCCAGACAGACACGTGATAAGGAACTGCAACACGTTGTGATGTACAGTTAATGTGAAACAATCAACTTCCAAGAATTCTACTTACCTCTTCCATGTTCTGGGAGTTATCTAGCTGGTTATTTGGATTAACCAGAGACAACCCAAGATTTTCCTCCAGCTTCTCTTCGGTCTGGTTCACATGGCAAGAATAGGCAGACACGTGATAAGGAACTGCAACACGTTGTGATGTATAGTTAATGTGGAACAATCAACTTCCAAGAATTCTACTTACCTCTTCCATGTTCTGGGAGTTATCTAGCTGGTTATTCAGATTAACCGGTGACAACCCAAGATTTTCCTCCAGCTTCCTCCAGCTTCTCTTCACATGGCAATAATAGGCTGTCCCGGTCTCTGCTTTCTCAATCCGATGACGCATGACAATTCTTGCAGTGTGTATGGATTTGAATGGAGAGATGGCGGCATTTATAGCCTTAGCTTGCCTACGTCATCTTGCTATTCAAACAGATAATAGACTATGCCTCCTAATTTGAATAGGCCAATCACATCCACTAACAGAAAATATACGCAATGTTCCAAAACTGCTACATGAACTTCCAGAAAAGCTACGCAATATTCCAAAACAACTACATGAACTTCCAGAAAAGCTACACAGTGTTCCAAAACAACTACATGAACTTCCAGAAAAGCTACACAGTGTTCCAAAACAATTACATGAACATCCAGGAAAGCTACACTATGTTCATCTAATACAGTTAATAGCCTTGGCCAGCTTTATGGATGCAAAGGTGAATTAAAGACATGACAACTTCAGCAATCTTTTTTATTTTTTATTGTGGTATACTATGACCAATATTATATAATAAATTATTAGCAGCAGGCCGAACAGGACTGCCGCCAAAGACAGTGTGAATAGGTCACACGGATTGCCACAGGTGCATCTGCAAGAAAAATGAATAATTTTAGTGAAAATAGTGGCAAATTAAATTGATTAGTAATATGCACAATATCAGTATAGAAAAGAGGAACTAAACTTGCCTGCAGGACCCTCCAATTTCTTCCACATCTGGGCGGCCAATCGGTATATTTGGGGGAACTGCTACATGAACAGGCACTATTACTGTGGTGAAGCCAGACAGTAGTATAGAATTTCATTAATATTTTTTACAGTAAAACTTTTGGACATAATGACTTAAACACAGAGTGAAAAGTTCCACATACCTGACATTTCTTCACCAAGATTTCCTTTCCAGCTTCACGCTTTTCCTCCAGCTTCTCTTTGGTCTGGTTCAAGATTTGGCTTGTCCTAGTCGGTGCTTTGTCAATCCGCTACATAACGATTCTTGCAGTGTGTATGGATTTGAATGGAGAGATGGCAGTATTTATAGCCTTAGCTCACCTACGTCATCTTGCTATTTTTACATCCTGCAAATCTATTGGTTATTGGTATAAATACTGGAGCAAATGAATTGGTTCAAATTATTGTCTGCAAGCCTGTGGAAACATATAAAAGGGGGATGAATCCAAAGGCACCCAACAATGGACTGGCAAATATTCCAAATATTACTATTGCTGACCGTCAAATGTAGCAGCGTCCTGATCAACTCGACCAACAAGAAACTTGTGGAGAAGGCGGTTGGAGGAGGCGCAGCACTGGACTGCCAATTCACCCTCGCCCCAGATGACCTTGGACCTCTGGAAATTGAGTGGACTCGGCTGTCTAACCCTGGACTAACAGAGGACCCAGTAATCATTGTGTATTCCGCCGGGCAGATCTATGACAACTACTACGTGCCACTCAAAGGCAGGGTCCACTTCATTTCAATGGATCCAAGGAAAGGAGATGCCTCCATTAACCTGCTACTACTGACACCCTCAGATTCTGGGACTTACAGGTGCCAAGTGAAGAAGGTCCCTGGTATCCAAAGAATTTCGGTTATCCTCCGGGTGATACATGCTCCCTCCAAGCCAAGTTGTCACACAAAGGGCACTGAAGAGGTGGGCAGAAATGTGGTGTTGCACTGCAATGCCCTGGAAGGTGCAATCCCCATCGACTACAACTGGCAGAGAACCACCGGACCCTACACGCTACCATCCTCTGCCCGCTTGGATGCTGTTGCAGGCACGCTCCACATCCCAGTAGCAGAAGAGAGGGATTCAGGGACCTATAGCTGCATTGCCAGGAACCGGGTTGGAATGGAGGGCTGCTTTTTGGAACTAAAGATTATTCCTCCTTCCATGGTTGGCATGGTAGCAGGAACAGTAGTGAGCAGCCTCCTGGTCCTTGCTGTGATCACCTTCAGTGTCTACCACCGCTACAAGTGCAAGGAGGAAATGGTGGAAGAAGACACCGCAAATGACATTAGAGAGGATGCAAGTCCCCCGAAACACAGAAGATTAGCCATCACAGGCGATGTGAATGTCACAAGCAGCACCACTGACCTCTAAAATGAGAAATTACTTTGACTTGAATGAGAAAATAAAAAAAAAAGAACAAAAACTTACTTTGTTTGTCTTTCAAATATCTTTGAAAATGAAATTAATTGTATTAAAACACAAAATATAATATCAAAGAGTTTCACTCCATGAGGTGCTCATGATGTGGACTTCAGGTTCACCCAAAGTCGGGTAAACATCCAGTTAATACTCCAGAAGGGCAACCTGAACTTCCATATATATTACCTATCTTCCACATTTACTACCTCACACCCAGGCAGGGACCCTTTAGTGAAAGTGTGCGGGGAAATGAGCACCTAAAGTCGGGTAAATATCCAGTTAATACTCCGGAAGGGCAACCTGACCTTCCACATATATTACCTTACTTCCAGATGTACTACCTCTGACCCAAGCAGGGACCCTGTAGTGAATGACTGCGGGGAAAGAAGCACCTAAAGTCGGGTAAACATCCAGTTAATACTCCGGAAGGGAAACCTGACCTTCCACATATATTACCTTAATTCCAGATGTACTACATCTGACCCAGGCAGGGACCCTGTAGTGAATGTCTGCGGGGAAATAAGCACATAAAGTCGGGTAAACATCCAGTTAATACTCTGGAAGGGAAACCTGAACTTCCATTTATAATACCTTACTTCCACATGTACTACCTCACACCCTGGCAGGGACCCTTTAGTGAATGTCTGCGGGGAAATTATCACCTTAAGTCGGTTAAACATTCGGTTAATAGTCCGGAAGGGAAACCTGAACTTCCATATATATTACCTTACTTCCAGATGTACTACCTCTGACCCAAGCAGGGACCCTGTAGTGAATGTCTGCGGGGAAAGAAGCACCTAAAGTCGGGTAAACATCCAGTTAATACTCCGGAAGGGAAACCTGACCTTCCACATATATTACCTTAATTCCAGATGTACTACATCTGACCCAGGCAGGGACCCTGTAGTGAATGTCTGCGGGGAAATAAGCACATAAAGTCGGGTAAACATCCAGTTAATACTCTGGAAGGGAAACCTGAACTTCCATTTATAATACCTTACTTCCACATGTACTACCTCACACCCTGGCAGGGACCCTTTAGTGAAAGTCTGCGGGGAAATGATCACCTTAAGTCGGGTAAACATCCGGTTAATACTCCAGAAGGGCAACCTGAACTGCCATATATATTACATTACTTCCACATGTACTACCTCACATCCAGGCAGGGAGCCTTTACTGAATGTTTGCGGGGAAATGAGCACCTAGAGTCGGGAAAACATACAGTTAATACTGCGGAAGGGCAGCCTGGTGCTATTCGGGAACTTCTGATGGGGAATTTATGCCCCCTTGTGGCCATTTGGTGGTATCACACTAGCAACTTTCAAAGACTGAAACAAAATAGTTAAATGTCTTAATTTTTGAAACAAGTTACAAATATAAACAACAAAAATCTAAAAGTAGCTCCTAATTTTTTTTTGTTAATTTCTGTGAACACTTAGTCCTTAACTGGAATTCCAGAGTTTCTACTTGGAAGTGCGCGGGATTTGGAGGCATCCATTGACATTACATCTGATGCGCTAACTGCATTCGCTAACCTTGGAAGTGAAGTAGCTTTTGTGGAAAAATTCCAAAGAGACTACCGATATCTCCAAGTGGGCTACATGAAATTCCAGAAGTGCTACACCGAGTGCCAACGTGGTTATAACCCTAACCCTAACCCTAACCCAAGACCCAATACCCTCATTCCTTTGACCCCGGGCTTGGTACTCACTCGCTCTCTCTTGGTGCTTTGCAGGGTTCTCATTTCCCCTAACCCTAACCCTAGGGCAAAGCATGGTTGACTTGGGTTGACTTGACTTGACTTGGGTTGATTTGACTTGAAAAAAAAGGGTGTCCAATAGATTCCCCATGGCCTGAAACGTGCTTCTGACAACTTTTCCCAGGAAGCATTAAAAAAAAACCATTGGGTTGGACTTAGGAAAAAAAATAAAAAATCCTATTGAAGTCAATGGGGGAAACACATTTTGCTCTTTAACTCCGGAAGTGAAAGTCTGAGAGACTCAAAACCTTGATCCACAGGGCCAAAGTCGGGGTCGGCGAAGACGACAGCGGGGAATCAACTTGCTCAGACTTCCAGTTTCGGAGATACAGCAAAAAAAAATCTTATTTTTGGAATAACTTTTGAACGGTGTGCTCCATTTTTCTCTACGACCCTTCCTTCATAGAGAAAATCAACAAAATGTGTTTAAAATTACCCAGAAGCCTCTGGGAGCTCCGGTCGAGAAAAAATTTACCCATCAGCCCCTAGTTAGGCCCTAGTAGAGACAAAATGGCGGTCGGTAGCAAGATGGCCGACACTAGAATCACTTCATTACCCAGAAAACCTAAAATACCCATGAGCCATAGAAGTGAGACGCGTCTCACTCTTCGTTTTTATCCCCTAACCCCTTGTCACTTCCCGCCTGAACTACTGCAATTCCCTTCTCTTTGGTCTCCCACACAAACTTCTCCATAAACTCCAACTGGTACAAAATGCTGCTTCCCGTATCGTCACTAGGACGCCATCCATCAATCACATCACCCCCGTTCTGCATCAACTCCACTGGCTTCCCATTAAACACCGCATAAATTAAAAAATCCTCCTCCACACATTTAAGGCAATCCATAACCTCGCCCCTCCATACCTCTCTGACCTCCTCCACATCAATGTCCCTACCCGGTCTCTCAGGTCTGCTTCCTCCATCACCCTGACCGTCCCCCAAGCCCATCTGTCCACCATGGGATCCAGAGCCTTCAGCCGCTCTGCCCCTCACCTCTGGAACTCCCTCCCCCCTGACATCAGGAACATTGACCCTAACTCAATCACTCTTTTTAAAACACAAATCAAAACGCACCTGTTTAAGCAAGTCTATAACCTGTAAAGTTGTTGCTGTATAATGTATAATTCAATGTATTTTTTCAATGTATTTTTTATAATTCAATGTATTTTATTTTTTATTTTTTCAATGTTGTAAGGCGACCTTGGGTCTCTTGAAAGGCGCCCTATAAATAAAATGTATTATTATTATTATTACCCTACCCTACCGTACCCTAAACCTAACCCTCAGTGTTCACATATTGGACCCCCAGCAGAATATCTACCCCATCAAAATACACAACCCCAGATTCCCTCGTTCCAATGACCAGCTCAACTCAGTTTGATTTCTTTTTGAGTGTTTATTTCTTTTTTTTTTTCTCTTAGGAAGGGGATGTCTAAAATGGTGGTCAGAGTTTGAAGGTTTGGACCACCAACTCTGTCCCATCCAATGTTTGTGAACTTGTCAGCATGCCTCATCAAAAATATAAGATTAGCCTGTGCCAGTGCGCAAAAATAGTCTTCATGTAGCTCGTGAGGGCTATATGGATGCTATTTTTATTCCCCCAACTCAAACCTAACCCTAGAAAATCAACAAAATGTGTTTAAAATTACCCAGAAGCCTCTGGGAGCTCCGGGGGTCGAATATTTACCCATAAGCCCCCTAGGAGATGAACAAGATGGCCGACAGTACACAAGATGGCCGTCGGTAGACAAGATGGCCGCCACAATAAACACTACATTACCCAGAAAACCTGAATTACCCATTAGACTTAGAGAGTCGAATGCGTTCGACTCTACGCATTCATCCTATACTCCTAACCCTAACCCTGACAAATTGCTTATTTATTTTACATTTTTGAACTGTATATATTATAAAAGAAAAGGGTTCAATGTTTCCGTGGTTGTTCTTTTTATGTCTCTAGGAAGAAAACTCACAGAGATTTACATTGTTTTTGACAAAAAAAACTCAGTTAGGTGGAAAACATTGACAAAACAATGTTAAGTAATTTGAACAAGTGAGGGCAAGCTTGTCTCTGGAGCCCCACAAGGCAGTGTGCTCCCTCCTTTCATTTTCTCCCATTTTCTCCCTCTACACCAACAACTGCACCTCCAGCCACCCCTCTGTCAAATTTATAAAATGTGCAGATGACACAACCCTCATTGGATTAATCTCAAATGGGGATGAGGCCGCCTACAGAAATGTAGCCGACAGCCTGGCTTTCTGGAGTAGAATTCTGATTCTGATCAAATACCTTATAAACGATCTTATAAATGAAGAAGAATTCCCAATTCTGATTCTGATTCTGATCATATACCTTATAAACTATTTTATAAATCTTAAAGCATTTGAAAATGTTCATGCGTACATGACTACTTGTTTATAAATAGCTTACTAATGTCCTTATGAATTGTCTTATAGATCATTAGAAAATCATTTGAAACATGTTCATAAATACATTAGTTGTAAATGATTAACAGACTATCAACAAATGCTTCTTAAAAGGTTTATTAACGAAGGTTATTCTAAAGAGTTACCAACATTTGTTTCCTTAACTCATTTAAATCCAGGACAAAACCATCCAGCTATCCACTGACTGAATCCAGCACCAAACTCATCCTTTCCACCCAAAAACCAGCAGCTCTCTTGCAATTCCACAATCAAGAGGCAAAAGGTCACATGTGTAGATAAGAAAGTTAAATAACCATTCAAAAAACATTGTCAGTCTCCATCCATATTTTTCCTAAAATACACGCTGAACAGTTTCTATGATTGGTCCACCGCACGGAGGAAACGCGAGGGGCTAGCTGGCCCATTAGCATTAGGCACTCTGAACAGGCTGTTTTAGACAGGGTAAAATGGGTGCTGTTTTAAATTATCAATGTGGTATTTTGACCAAAGACCACAGACATTTCATAAAGACCCCAAGGAACCATATCAACTTGTGGTGAAATGGATATACAAGGACTCCTTTAAATAAATGGGTTGATGTAAAAGGTTCCAGGGTATACGTACCACTGGCCTCTTGCACTTTGGAGTCTAAGGCATGTTTTAGGTAGTGTGATATGTCTTTAGATTTTTGTATATTTCCCCTTACTAAAAACATTGAGACAAAAGTTCCATGTATGATTATATTGTAGAAAACCTTATCAATAATAACATGAGAGTAAAAAGGAAGGTAGTACATTTCTTATGTATTTGAATCAAATCTAAACATACCCTTACACATAACTCAATATTCCCCATGGGGAATAATGGACTTCTAAGGCACTGGTAGATTAGGAATGCTAGCAGGTATATCGTAACACTGAGAGAGTCTCCAACAGATCTGCAGCATGTTTGACTGAGTTGGTCCTGCACGTCACTGATGTCCCTCTGGGTGTTCTTGCAGAGTGTCCACACCCTCTTTCGTGGTATTCGCCAGACTCATACATGATTAAAGAAATACCTTAATAATTAGGGATCTACTGTGTATAGTAACACAGCTACTTTATTTCCTGGACACATATTTTGAACATTGACTGATTCATATTTTAATAGCTGTGTGTTGTTTGCCTATGTGTGCAAGAATATCAGTGGGTCATTGTAGTCACAAAATCGCTGCCCTGCACTGTGTTAGATTATATTTATTGCTTAACCAACAGGTGGTAGATCATAAAACATTTATTTTGCAGGGTGTAGCGTCAGCACACATACATCCATGTAACTGCAGAGGTGATTGTACACAATGGCTGTCTGTTGTTGCGGCACAACAGCATTTGCATTTTCTTGCAATAGTGCATCTCTAGTAAACTTTAGAATTACACATGTGCCTATTGTGGCGTTTCTATGCAGTCGGCCATTGAGTCGGAGTATTTGAGGGATGAGCTTGCTAAGTAATGGATTTATTAAACTTTATTCTTGGATACAGAAAATAAAAAATAGTTTCTGGAACAGAAGTTTTGATTTAATAAAAGGCACTCTATGTCACTTACTATTGAGTTGTAAAAGTTTGACCAAATGTCAAATTCCGATGGAAATAGAGTATCATTAATACAACCATGAATCATTCAAAACATTTAAAACGTTTATTTAAGGTTTTATATTGTTTTGGGTGTGTATTAGGGACAAAAATAGACGTTAAAAAAGTAAATGTGAAGTTATAAATAAAAGCATAGTGTAATTTCTTAACTATAATACTCCATGAACATTATTGTGTATAATGAGATGTGCTTGTTTCATGAACATCTTAATTATCTTAATTATTTGAATTAGCAACAAATTCTGAAAAGCATTATTCTTTGCAATTATTACAACTTAGCATTGTAGCAATTTTTAAACAATATATGTTTGTAAATTTCAATGAGTTATACTAGAAATACATGAATGTTACAAAAATGGAATGCTATAAAAATAATTTCACACAATGACATACTGAAATTGAAGTTAGCATCTGCTCACATGCATCTGTTATTTAGCATAATTTTGATGAATTTAAGGTCTGCCCTTCTCTCCTTTAACAAACACTTCCTGTTTCTCTCAGATCATGCACAGTTCATGTAGAAGTAGATAATTTAATTCATTGCAATTCCATTAACAATTCCATACTCCTGTTTCGTTTTCATTAGTACTACTTGGTCTTCAAAACCAGACTTTTGGTCATCCCCTTCAGTGTGACTCAGTTTGCCAGTATATTCAGTGGTAGACTTTCACTGTATCATCATCTTCACTCTAGTTTGTGCATACAATTTGAGGCCTGTTTTGAGGAGTTTCAGCAGCACACTTTCACTCATATCAATGTTATACTGCCACTGCGCTAGCTCTTCTGTAATGTCTTTTACTTGTACTGAGGAGTTTGTCTTCAGCTCTTCTTTCCCTTTGTCTCATTGGTCCATAAGGCATCCTTTGGCCTAGGACGGCCATTTTCAGGCGATTAACACAGTTGTCATTTTTGTTCATCAGAGCACATGAGAGGATGTCTTTGGCCTCAGGTATTTGGCCTTTGGAACATTCAGAGTGACAAGTGAAAAAAGAAACATTCTCCAGTTTGTGACAAGTCTTCTGATTCAATTTTGCTCAAATAAAGGCACATCCAATTGTGTTTCATTTTCCTTCAAAGTCTTTCCCTAATTTTCCAGGCATTCAATATTCAGCTTTGGTCAGCTGTGGTCGGTCCTGCAATGGCATGGTCTGGCTGCCCATGCTTTTCAAAAACATTCCTGGTCAGAGTTAAGTCTTTGCCTTGTGTTTTGGGCTCTGAAGAAAGTCTCACACCAGCTAGCTATTGTTAGTTGATTTTACCTTGAATGTTTGCCAGTTAACAATTAGGGTTAGTGTTGCCTACAGCCAAAACATGGAAGACAAACAAAAATGATTTGTTTACATAACCTAAAAATAATAATAATTGAAAGCTTAATCACTGTTTTATGTTGTTGTTTAGTCTACTCATGTCTACCCACTCACTCTTCTCTTTCTTATACTCCTACTCTAGATTATATTTGCTATGGGACACTGCTGTAGACTCTCCAAGGGATCTACCTGTAGAAGCCCTCGGCCCACATACACCCAACACTGGCGTACTGCCATACACTAAACCCATACCCTATGCTAGCACCTATATGTTATATATATATTATTACCACCACCGACATGTTTTCTGTTTCTACCCTTCTTGCCCCTGTAGCAGTAACCCTTTGAGCACACTGTAAACCCACTAATCTGTTTTTGTTTGTATCATGTATATACCATATGATGTTAGTATATATATTATGTACATCTACTAAATGCATGCTGTGTACATCTACCACTTGCTGTTGCTTGCCCCTGTCGCCATTGTGCTTGCTCTAAGCTTGTCCAGGCAATGGGCTATGTAAAGTGCCGTGAGGCAATATTGTTTTGGAGCTTCATAAATAAAATTGAATTTGGGAGGCTCTAGGCTAATATGAGTGGCTAGATTAATGTGAAGGTACCATTAAGATCCTTAATTTCCCTTTGGCCAAGCCTTTAGAACTGCATTCATTCGTATAACCTTTTCTGCAGCCTTTTTCATTCTGCCCAGTTTGTGCTCTGTTGGCAGTATATTTTCTCCTTTTGCAATTTTATGCTGAATTTCCGCTTCTCGTTTCATTTTCTCCAACTCAATGATGCGATCCTGAAAACCTGGATTTTTATCCTTTTTCTCTGTTAGGATAAGTATTTCAATGTATTCGAAGGTTGACATAGAACTTGGTTTCAGTGCAATCTCATTAAGTCTCTGGATGCAATTAGAGGACAGCTTGATCAAATATTTCAGTTTCTCCTCAATCGCATGATATTCGTACTCCAATCTCTCCAACATCTGCTTGGTGTCCATGAATTGTCCTTGTGCTTTAATGAAGTTGTCCTTCAGCTCTTGCATGGTCTTGATCTCCTTCTTTGTTTCATATGTCCACAAGACTTTCTCTCTGAGATGCTTAGAGGAAGGGCAGTGATGTGGGCAGACCACACATTTTCCATCGTCATCCATCACAGCACATTTGAGGATATCATCCCCTTCAGGAAGAAAACAATCAGTATGACATGTAAACAAACATATGTTACAGTTTGTTGCAAAGGAGCTAATGTTGCTCCGTACGGGTTTCAGTACGTCTACTTCCATCTCAAAGTTCTTATTTTGATTCATCAACGTATTCTCATTTTGCAGGCATTGTTTGATTTTGTTGATCTCATTGAGCTTGGCAAGCCCAGCTTTGATCTGAGGAGTCAGTCTTTCAGTTACTTTCTCAAGACGTTCACGCTCTTCAAGAACTTTCTTTGTCATTTTGAGATCTTTGCCCTCTGTGCTACCGAGGGCCTTGAAGAAAAGCTTCATCTGTCTGAAGGTTTTTGACCAGATCAAGCCATTCATTTCCTCCTGTTGATCATCATGATCCTCATCTTCGTCTTCATCAGTGCCTCGGTCCGTTTCCAAGTTCGGCACATATAAGCTAGAGTTGTTAAACTTAAAGTGGGTGGGTTGGCCCTTCCTGTTCTTCTGACATGGCAATTCTGCTGCCTTAATTGCCTCTAAAGCTTCGATTTTGTCACAGTCAGCAAATGTAACAAGAACCATAATGTTTTCTGCAATGTCCTTTCCAAATATGGACAGAATTGAGTCAAAGATGTATCTCTGGCTGAGACTGAGACGGGCAAGACTTGCTTGAACGACAAAGCATACAGCATGTATGTGATCGATCCCTAAAGGGCTGCACAGGAAACTTTTCAATTGTTCTGTAATCCGTTTGTCTTGCGCAATACCTCTGGTGTCTCCAAACCCAGGTGTGTCAATTATTGTGAGTGAGTATGGGATCTGAAAACCTGGTTGGCTATAGAGCTCATAGGATGTAACCACGGATGTCTGGCTTTCTGCTTGTGACCGATTAGTTACCTCATTAATCAGTTTGAAGCGGTACTGGTCCTCCCATTTAACCCCCAGTATGTAATTCATCATCACATTGACAAGAGTTGTTTTTCCTGCACCAGTAGATCCCAGAAGTAGTATGACCTTGTTTTGCTCATCTTCCACCTTCCTACCAAACATGAATTGATCGAAATCAACATCAGCATCATCATTTCCATATTTCTCTTTCAACTCTACCTTATGTACAGATGGGTTGCCGTTTTGCAGACGTTTCGATTGTTGCAAAAAGTATTCACTCTTGCTCTGTGATTTCTTTTCTTGAGATCTAGCATCAGGTGCTAATGTAGTAATATTCGTTTCAGGACTTGGCAGACTCTTTCCTGATTTCCCTGTATTCGCCAAAACCCGAATGCTGTAGGTGGTACTCATCTTCAGTCCCTGCAAAGTGCACTCCCTCGTAGTGGCTTTTTCACACTCCCATGGTTTGCTGTTAGTGTCATCTTCCATGTGTTGTTGGTATTCAACATCATAGTTCATGACTGTTACATCTTCTCCAACTGCTGTTGGGATATCCCATGTAATAGTAATGCTATTAGACCCTAAAAATTTCCCCTCTGGTGGACTAGGAGGGCTACATGGACATGTTCGGATGAACTCTGTGGCATTGCTAGCAAGGCTCTCTCCAGCTGGACACACAGCCTTACAGCAAAATCGGTACTCTGTATGAGGCTGTAGGCAACTAACAGTAAAATCTGTTACTTTTCCATCAGTGCCTATCTCCTTCCACTCAGACTCAGATGTCTGGTACAGTATGCGATAAGAGACCACAAAAGGTTCTCCTGTGGCTGGGGGGTTGATTTGCAAGTGAACACAGTCATGTTCCTGTCTCAAAAGGGTTGGGCTAGGAGGTTTGGAAGGCAGCAAAAACTGAGAATCAAGAAGTCTCCCTTTCTCATACACATGAATTGAGGAAGCTGTGATGGACTTGTTTGGAATTGATGCTATGCAAAACTCAATGTTTTCTCTGTCTTGGTTGGACTGCTTGAAATCAAGGAACAGGCGAATGCTTTGCCTGGTGAGAGCGGTCACCTCCCCAGAGCGAAACCATTGTTCCTGTCTGCAAGCACTTTGATAAGATGTGTCAGACCTAGTGGCCTTTGCCTCGTCCTTCAGATAGTTTTCCAAATCCTCTAGATATTCTGTATCTCCACTGAGGGATGAGAACACAAAAGCCACTACGAAGTCATTTCTTGAATTTAGAACAACCTTATCCAGTTCACTACTAGACTTATTCACCATGATTTCTTTCATAATCTCAAGGTAGGATCTGATAACATTCATCTCACGTCGTCTGTCACTTAGATATTCTGTGATTAATGCGCACTGGAAAGGGGATCTCTCTCTGCTGTTCAGGGTAGTGAACAATTCTTGCTCCTCTGCCCCCCCTCCGCGAATAGTGGGAAGCAATTTGCAAAGCTTCTTTTGAAACACCAGTTTGTATTCAGATATCAGGTCTTTGAATTTCCTAAACTTGGCTGTAATCTCAGAAAAGTGGATGGCTTCCTTCATCAGGTCTTGGCACTCAATGTAATTCTCGTCTATCTCATCAAGGATGCGCTGAGAATGGCGCACCAGACCTACACTTATCTCCCTAACAAGCTGGGCTGCAGTCGAGTCCAGATTTTTGAGGGGATACAGCCACACTGTCATGGGTACAGCATGCTCTCCGTTTTCTCCCAGCAGCTGTGGAAGCTGTGAGTACACCTTGATTGCATCTTGAAAGCTGACAGGATTATTCTCCAAAGCAAAATCACCATGGAATGTACAGTTGAATGTTTCTGCTTGGTGTAGTTTTGTTTCAGTCATCTTCAAAGATCCCTCTCCCTCAATAGATACCTGTGGGATTATTTTGATTGCTACCTCTAGATCTCCTTGTATTTCCTGAAGAGTTTCATCCGAAGAGACTTCTCGATCAAACACAAAGAAGGCATTAGCACCATACAACATTGCAGTCACCACATGTGTGGCAGATCCTTCCTTGAAGACATTGCAGTGTTGGAAATTTTCAGTGGCTAGGTGTTCCATGCTAAGCTGCTCAAAACGTGTGGTGGTGCGATACTGAAGAGTGACTCTGGACTGGTGTTTTGATTTTTTCTTGTCATTCAGAAACTCTGCAGACCCTTTTACTTTCACCAAACCACACATAAAGCTTGCCTCAAGTGATGCACACACCTTCAGAGCCTCTGCCTTGCTGTCTGTGGAATCCGAGGCAATGATCTTGAACTCAGTGTTTGGTTGTGGTCGATTACTAATGTTCTTCTGCAGCATGTTGGCATCCCAGAGTGTAATACCTGTGTTTCAGGGCAGAAGTGATAACAATCAGCTTTGATGGTTAAAATGCAAGTTACAACTGTGTTAGAACTGTGTCTAATACATCAACTGAGTGTTTTGAACTGGGTGTTAACAGTGAGCTGGAGTCACTGTGTGACATTCATAATGGAGTTAAACTATTTTAAGATGGTATTTCATTTAGTTTTATCCTCATCATGAGAATATCAAAACATTTCTCCACTCCACTTTCTCCAATACTGTAGATAAGAGTTATTAAAAACCCCTTTATGTGAGAATAAGTATTTTCTGTAATGAGCTCCCCCTCAAGTTGCAAAGTGTAGTTCAATTGAACACCACTGTCGTAAATAAAAATCACGCTTTGAGACCCTTAATGTATTGGTTGACAATCTGAAGGATAAAGAACGGGCAACAACTATGCCAAAAGCCAAAGGAGCATGTCTGATGGCAAGGTAGAGTAATATTATAAGATTTGACACAAATATGACTCTGCATAGTTTTATTTATTTTGAAATTATAAAACGTATCTTCAGGATGTTGAATGAAAGACTTGCCACACACCCAGACAGCGCCTTCATTGTAGCAGGATATTTTAACCATGCTAATCTCAGATCTGTGCTCCTCACTTTTCATCCAAACGTGACCTATGCAACAAGAGGCAGTGTGACACTAGACCAGGTGTACACTAATGTTGTTAAGGCTTACAAAGTACAGTTTGACTCCCACCTAGGCCTGTCTGACCACCTCTCACTCTTCCTGTAACCCTCATACCAACAGAGCGACAAGACCAGCCACCAAGTCCATAACAGTGTGGAATGAGGATGCCATCCCTCAGCTACAGGACACAAGAAGGAGGACTGTGAGAGTGTTCCCCAACCAAAAGCCATGGTTGTGCAGAGAAGTTTGTACACTACTGAAGGCCGGAGACGAAGCCTACAGATCAAGTGATGCACCAGCGTACAGCGTAGCCAGTAAAATCTGCAAAACCCAAACATCGGCAACATGTTGAGCAAATTTTCCACACTAACACCAATCCGAGACTAGTATGGGTGAGAATAAGAGCAATCTCGGACTACAATGGGAATGCATCATTCCCCCGACCAGCTGTGCTACCCTGACTGAAGAGCTGAATCAGTTCTATGCACGTTCCGACAGGGACAACACTGGTAAGCTTCCTCTGCCCCTACCATCTGACGATGCTGCACCCACTCTGACCCCCCACGAGGTCAGACTCTGCTCTAAAACCATCAACCCCAGGGGAGCGGCAGGACAAGATGGTGTGGCAGGCCGCATACTGAGGAATTGTGGTGACCAGCTGACAGGGGTTTTTACAGATATTTTGAACCGCTCTCTAAACCTTTCACATGTCTGGGTTAGGGTTAGGGTACCCTAACCCTAACCCTAACCCTAACCCTAACCCCACATATTTCAAAGCATCAACCATCATACCTGTGCCAATAAAAGACAGCAGTCACATACCTGAACGACTATAGGCCAGTGGCTCCCCCCCCCTATACCTGCTAAATGTTTGGATGGGCTGGTCATGAAACAAATAAGAGGCATCACACCAGCTTCCTTTGACCAACCCCAATTTGCCTACAAAGCAAACAAGTCTACAGAGGATGCAGTAGCCCTGCCACTTTCCACTGCACTGGAGCACCTGGAGTTAAAGAACACTTACATCTGTATTTTCTGTATAGACTACAGTTCTGCTTTCAATACGATCCTTCCAAGCAAACTCATCTCCAAACTTCAGAACTTAAACATCAATGCTACACTGTGTAACTGGGTATTGGACTTCCTGACCAAGCGCACACAAAGAGTACAACTGGGGAAGCACCACTCTTCAAATCTGACCATCAGCACTGGCACCAACAAGGTTGCGTGCTCAGCCCACCTTTATACACTCTCTACATTCATGACTGTACTCCCTCCTGCCCGTCCAACTACATGATCAAATTTTCAGATGACACAACAGTGCTTGGCCTCATCTCCAACAATGATGAGGCTGCCTACAGGCAAGAAGTGGGAAACCTGGCAGTCTGGTGTTCTGAGCACAACCTCAGTCTGAACATAAAGCAAATGAAAGAAATGATCATTGACTTCCAGGAAGTCTGCCCAGCTCAATCACCATCTCCCACTCCATATCAACGGTGAGGAAGTTGAGGCTGAAGCTTTTAGGCTCTGGGCTCTGTTAAGCGCCAAGAGGCAATTGTATTGTTATGGCGCTATACAAATAAAATTGAATCGAAATTGAGCGAGTCACCTCTTTTAAGTATCTGAGTCTAACGCTGACAGAGGGGTTGTCCTGGGACATCAACACAGCTTCTGTCATGGGGAAAGGCCAGCAACGCCTCTTCTACCTCCGGAAGTTGAGGAAAGATCACCACCCAGAGAGACTACTGAGCAACTTCTACAGCTGCGCTATAGAGAGTTTGCCGACATACTGCCTGAACGTATGGTTCTTCAGCTGCATAAAGGCAGAACAGGCAGCCATCCAGAGGCTGGTTAACGCTATAGAGGCCCTCTCCCATCAGTGGGATTTTTTTTCATGTTGTTAAAGCTCCGCAAGTTTTTGTCCATAACCCTAACCCAGAGTGGCCTCAAACCTTTTACTTTGAAACTAAAAAATGAATAACCACTTTGTCAGGAGAATCAAACGAAAAGCATGCACATTTCACCCACTAAATCAGTGAACGCTATTGGGTCATGACGTGAACCCTGACTAAGTGCCCCTTTTCACCAATATAAACTAGTCCACATGGTCAGCAGAGGGGGTTCTACATGGAATTACGCCCCGACGAGACCCCCTACGATACCCATCTCTGCTGCTGATGCTTTACGACATATATAGGACGAATTTGATATGGAGAGCGAGGAGGGCAACCATGAATCAGATGAAAGTGGTGAAGACTTTGAGGACAAAAATTACCACTTTGTGCTTCGTCTTGACCCCATTGAGTACATTCATGATGAGTAAGTTATATTCGCTTGACAGGCTCTTGTAAAGAATGGTATTGATTTACTTATAGGGAGTAAAATGCATGTCATATTATGCTCTGAGATGAGTGGATTACTTTTTTCAGCAAGGGGAAATATACAGAAACATCAAGGCATGTGAGACTTCCTAAAAAAGTCAAACAGGCCTGGGCCTCTTAAGGGTTAAAACAGCGGAAAGGATCATCGGAGCAGAGCTGCCCGGCATCTATTCCATATCCTCCTCCTGTTGCCTGCAGATTTCAAATCGCATCCTCACAGACCCTTCCCACCCTGCCCATCATCTGTTTCCGTTACTCCTGTCAGGGAAAAGGTTTAGATCGACACAAGTACGTACTTCCAGGATGGCAAAGACCTTCAATCCTCATGCAATATGGCTTCTCAACAGCTCACCCAAAAAAAAAAACCTTCCCCCAGGCCGGCCCGACCAGACTGCACTCTAACCCCCTACCCTGCAACTATTGATGCGCCTCAATGTATATATATTATTTTTTTAATGCACTCAGAGACATTTATTTATCTATGTATTAATTGTTATTTTTTATTATTAAACTGTGGCAGTTAATGCCCACAGCAACTTAAGATTTTTTGCTGTCTGTTACTGCCTCTACTGTCTCATTGTTTTTGTGAAAATGACAAACAAAGTACAGTCGTGGCCAAAAGTTTTGAGAATGACAAAAATGTACATTTTCACAAAGTTTGCTGCATCAGTGTCTTTAGATATTTTTGTCAGATGTTACTATGGAAGACTGAAGTATAATTACAAACATTTAATAAGTGTCAAAGGCTTTTATTGGCAATTACATGAAGTTAATGCAAAAAGTCAATATGTGCACATGTGCACAAAACATCCTCCGAGAGCCACTTCTCCCAACCATCCAGGAACAGTTTGGTGATAAACAATGCCTTTCCCAGCATGATGGAGCACCTTGCCATAAGGCAAAAGTGATAACTAAGTGGCTCGGGGAACAAAACATTGATATTTTGGGTCCATTTGCCAGGAAACTCCCCAGACCTTAATCCCATTGAGAACTTGTGGTCAATCCTCAAGAGGCGGGTGAACAAACAAAATAAAACTATTTCTGACAAAATATTGCATTGATTATGCAAGAATGGGCCGCCATCAGTCAGGATGTGGCCCAGAAGTTAATTGACAGCATGCCAGGGCAGATTGCAGAGGTCTTGAAAAAGAAGGGTCAAAACTACTTAGAAGCTCCGGACGCTACTTCCTGCTAATAGGCTTGCAACTGAGTCGCGCTGTCTAGCCCCGGAACGCTGCTTACCTGCTTTGTACTTAAGTATGCCAGTGACTGCGCTCACTATCACTGCTTTTCACATTACATCGAATCTGGGAATTCTCTCTCTCCCCGCCTATTTTCTGTCGCTCTCTGATAATGCTTAGCTGGCCATGGCGTCTTATCCCACCCCTGTCCGTAGCCCGACCTGTAATATGTTTAGCGACTCTCTAACAACTTTCAATGGCCACAATACGTGCACTAAGTGTAGGCTACTGGCAACGTTTGAAGAGAGGATATCTCTACTTGAGTCGCGTCTCCTCAGTATAGACTTTATAACTTCGTTAACCCAAACTAGCGAAATTCAGCATAACAGACGCTACTCTGCCTTCTAGCTCACCCGTGATAACACCGCAACCCGAACCCCACAATAAATGGGTGACTGTAAAACGAGGAAGTAGTAGAAGACACTCAAAGCCCGTATTACACTCGTATCCCAATCCCATCCCAACTTCAAACAGTTTCTCTCCCATTAATACCACCGATACTGATGATTAAGTTCTCGTTATTGGTGTCTCCACCTTGAGGCAATTTCAACTCGCAACCCCGTCACAAACAGTGAACTGTATATCGGGAGTTAGAGCAAATTACATCAAATCCCACTTAAAACAAATCGCTGATCGGAGATTCTGTAAAATACATATTCACACAGGCGTAAACGATGTCTGCCTACGGCAATCAGAAACCACCAAGCTAAATTTTAAATCATTATTCACTACCGCAACACAAATGGCAGACTCTGTAGTGTGTTCTGGCCCTATGCCTATTAACCGCGGCGACGAAATGTACAGTAGACTATCGGCACTTAATAACTGGCTAGCAGAATGGTGCTCACGCAATAACGTGGATTTCATAAATAACTGGCCAACTTTTTGGAGGAAGCCTGGGCTACTTCAGAAGGATGGCATCCACCCCACCAAAGAGGGTGTTAGCCTCCTTTCTCGAAACACCACCTAGCCCAAACGTACTACTGACAACCAATAACTAGAACTGGAAGGCAGACCTATTACCCCAAACTAACTTCTGCTGCACCAGTACACTCTCTGCCCTCATTAAACCATGTACAAACAGTATCTGTACCCAGAATACATAAACCCAACGCAAATCATACTAGAAGAAGTTTTAATCAGGAAAACGTAATAAAGATACAAACCTTATCAGCACAAAATAAAACTTGCACAGTACTAAAACTGGGCCTTATTAACATTCGGTCCCTTACATCAAAAGGTGCACTTATAAATGAGCTGATAACAGACAACAACATCCAAATATTTTTCCTAACTGAAACCTGGCTAAAACCAGATGAATTCATAGCCTTAAATGAATCTACCCTCCAAGTCATGTTAACTGCCACATCCCCCGCAGCACTGGACGTGGAGGTGGAGTTGCTACAATTTCCCTCGCTAATCTAGTATTTCCCCAAGACCTAAATATAAATTTGCATCATTTTAAGTCCTCGTACTTCATCTTATGCATTCAAACTCAACAGCCACTAACCCAGTCACTATTGTGACACTATATAGACCACCAGGTCCCTACACTGAATTTGTATCCGAATTTACTGATTTCCTATCCGCCCTGATTGTAAATTCTGATAAAATCCTGATAGTGGGAGATTTTAATATCCATATGGATAATGAAAATAATAGCCTTACAATTGCATTCCAATCACTGATAGACTCTATCGGGTTCTCAAAACATGTAAACACACCAACCCACTACCATAATCACACCATTGACCTTGTATTAACGCATGTCCTAGAAATTGACCCCCCTATAGTTCTGCCCCAATATACTACACTCTCAGATCACCACCTAATTACATTCAACATGAAATTAGAACTCTGTCCAACATCGGAATTAACCCACTTCTACAGCCGTCTATCCGACAGGACTACAGCTGAATTTATATCAAAACTACCCGTCACCCTCACCTCAGCTCCTACCGCTGGCAAAGTAAATGGCATATGCACTCCCCCACCTCATATCGACCTACTTACTGAAGGCGTCATACATGCGTTGCACTCAACCCGTGACACTGTTGCACCACTAAAAATGAGAATAAGAAAACTGAAAAAAACTGGCCCCATGGTACACGGATCAGACTCGTGCACTTAAACAAACCACACGAAAACTAGAACAAAAATGGTACTCCACCAAACTTGTGGTATTCCTCCTGGCATGGAAGGATAGTCTCCTTAGCTATAAACGAGTACTCTCTGAGGCGAAATAAGCTTACTATTCTTCAGTGATTTATAATAATAAAAACAACCCAAAGTTCCTATTTAACACTATTTCTAGGCTAACAAAAAACCAAAACACAATTGAACATTCAGTTCCCTTAATCTTTAGTGGTAATGCTTTCATGACCTTTTTCAATAATAAAATCCTCAAAATAAGAGAACAAATTCATAGTTTCCTCCCCCTCTGTGACCCTACACCCCCTCCAAAATGCGCCATGGCAACACCACCTCAACCGGGTGCTCTCCTTGAATTCTTCGCACCCACGGACCTCCCTGAACTAAACTCCTTGATCCTCTCATCTAAATCATCGACGTGCCTACTAGACCCTATCCCCACAAAATTACTTAAACATGCACTTCCCTTATTAAGTGAGACAACACTCAATGTAATGAATAATTCACTAATTTCAGGATACGTCCCACAATCATTCAAAATAGCAGTGATAAAACCATCTCTTAAAAAACCTAACCTTGATCCTGATAATCTCGCTAACTATAGACCCATATCTTACCTCCCTTTCTTGTCAAAAATACTTGAAAAACTAGTAGCTAAGCAACTTCCTTCCTTTCTACAACAAAACAAAATTGAAGAAACCTTCCAATCCGGTTTTGGGGCCCACCACAGCACTGAAACGGCCTTAGTCAAAGTCTTGAATGACCTACTGATCGCATCTGATCATGGGTGTGCCTCAATACTAGTTGTCCTAGACCTTAGTGCTGCTTTAGATACTATAGATCACCATATCCTGTTAAAGAGACTTGAACATCAAGTTGGCATCAAAGGCTGTGCCCTATCTTGGCTTAGATCTTACCTCTCTGATCGCCATCAATTTGTTCATGTCCATGAGAAGTCGTCAAATCACACCAGAGTAAGCTACGGTGTTCAACAAGGCTCTGTCCTTGGACCATTGCTTTTCTCTTTCTGAAATGAATGTCTACTAACATAAATGTTCTCTCTCCCTTATAGCATGTTCCAATCGCTGATGGAAGTGGAACTATTGCTCCTCACCCCCGCCACTCCGCATCTATGCACATGGACAGCTGAACTCCACTCACTTTCTTCCTTTTCTTTCCCTTTTCTCTCCCTAATAATCAGGACTATCTCCGCTATGGGACGCTGCTGTAGTCTCTCCACCTGGTCTACCTGGAGAAACCCTCGGCCAATCGCACCCACCGCCACTGCATTGCCGTACACCTACTCTACCCAATACCCTATGCTAGCACTTATATACAATATACATTATTGCCACCACTGAAATGTTTCTCTGTCCTTACATCCCTTACCCCTGTAACAGTAACCCTATTGGTAATCTGGTCTTTCCTGTATCATGTGTTTACCACCGGATGTCTGTATACTTACTATGTCCAGCGACCAAATGCTGGCTGTGTATTACCCCTGTTGCTTCCATTCCCCTTCTTCCACACAACCCTCCCCCTTCCCCCTTCCCACCTTCCTGTCTGTACCCGGCCAACCTCAAGCAGATGGGTCTCCCCTTTTGTGCCATGGTTCTGCCAAACAGGGAGTTTTTCCTTGCCCCTGTTGCCATTGGCATGCACTAAGGGGGTTTAGGCTCTGGGCTCTGTTAAGCGCCTAGAGGCAATTGTATTGTTATGGTGCTATACAAATAAAATTGAATTGAATTGAAAACTGCACATATTGACTTTTTGCATTTACTAATTGCCAATAAAAGTCAGTGACACTTATTGAATGTTTGTAATTATACTTCAGTCTTCCATAGTAACATCTGACAAAAATATCTAAAGACACTGAAGCAGCAAACTGTGTGAAAATGCATATTTGTGTCATTCTCAAAACTTTTGGGAACTTCTTCACTTTGAACTTTTAATATTCCAAAAAGTTATGTTGATTTCAATGGGCCATCCCAACATTTGCAGGTCTGTAATTTCTTGTTATTCACGCTGCAAAAATGTAATGGCCACTGTCATTGGCAACAGATCTTTCATAATTTTCCGCAAGTAGTCCGGTCATTTAACGTTACGGAAGTCATTGTTACTTGAAGTCAGCAAATAATGGGTTGCTATGCAGTGAAGAACTATTTTGGGTTTTGTTGCCGCTTCCTAATTATTTTTGTGTATGACCGTCGGACAATTAATTATCCCTTACTTAATGATGAGATGAACTTAACCAAAAGAATAACACCTTTTTTGTTTTGCTGAAATTATGTTTTCAGCCTATTTTTTTTTTTCTAAGCATTTGAATGCGGAGTAGGTAATCTAATAATCTTATCTAATAACCTCAGTGTTGTTGGTGACACAATAAAAGTACATATTGTGCATAATATATGTCAGTGTAATTTTTTATAATCTATAAAGTTGCAAACATTTGGCTTGAGATTAACAAATACGGTTTCAACTTTATGCCGTGAGAGGAATTTATTTGGATACTAGCTTGAGACAATTTACAAGTGTCCATGAGACAGGGATATACCAATATTATTACAGCCTATGTCACATCCTTTCAATAATTACATTGAAAGTGTTGTTTATGATGAAACATTATTTACTGGAATAAAGACTGATTGCTGCATCAACCACAAGAGAAACATACAAATTGTTAATGACCTTGGACTTGCTACTGACTTAAACCAAGTCTCGATCCTCATTCTTCTATATGAGAGTGCAACACCGTTGACAATAACATTTAAATTCACCGCCTTGCGAGGTGGGTTGGTCTCTGATAATGTTCTGAACTGGTTTCAAAACAACGTTACTGGTAGAGAATTTGATATTAATCTAGGGGATCATGTGTCTATAAAGCAGCGTTTCTCAAAGTGTGGGGCACGCCCGGAGACGGACAGGTGGGGTGCGAATGGACGCGATGAACGGGAGATTTTCTTGTTGCAATGCCTTCCTTTATAGACAATAACGATCATATACCCCCATCCCCATCACACTAAACAACCACACCCAAACCAATAAATACTGTATTCATAAGCCTATTAAGTATAGTTTTGTCTTTATTAGCTTGTTGTTAACCTTTCCTGCTAGTAGTAGTTGGTGATTACAGGGGAGTCTTTTGTTTTTTGTCTCTGCCAGTAATGTAGTTTTGAAACATCACATTGGCATCAAAGGCTGTGCCCTATATTGGTTTAGATCTTACCTATCTGATTGCCATCAATTTGTTCATGTCAATGAGAAGTCGTCAAATCACACCAGAGTAAGCTACCGTGTTCCACAAGGCTCTGTCCTTGGACCACTGCTCTTTTCCCTTTATATGCTACCTTTAGGTGCTGTCATAAGGAAACATGGCATTAACTTCCACTGCTATGCTGATGACACCCAACTCTTCCTATCCATGAAACCTGATGAAATTGTACATCTACCCAAGATAGAAGCTTACATGCGAGATGTAAAATCTTGGATGGCTAACAACTTCCTGCTCCTCAACTCTGATTATACTGAGGTTATGCTTGTAGGCCCCGATCAATTGAGAACTACACTATCTACCCATCTACCCACACTCAATGGCTTCCCAACACCCAACACAAACATTGGTGTAACTATCAAACAAGACCTCCTACTTGACTCACACATAAAACAGATCTCAAAGACATATTTTTTTCATTTATGCAATATTGCCAAAATTAGAAAGGTCCTATCCCTCCAAGATGCAGAAAAACGAATCCACGCATTTATTACTTCCTGCCTCAATAACTGTAATGCTCTCCTATCCGGATGCAGCATCAACACAATAAAGAGCCTCCAACTTATACAGAACGCTGCTGCCCGTACACTCACCAGAACTAAAAAATATGAACACATCTCACCGGTCCTCGCCTCTCTGCACTGGCTCCCCGTCAAAAGTAGAATTGAATTCAAAGTACTCCTGCTAACATACAAAGCCCTAAACGACCTGGCTCCAAACTACCTCAAGGTATTAGTTGTCCCCTATTGCCCTCCAAGGCTGCTCCGTTCCCAGAGTGCAGGCCTCCTGGTAATTCCAAGAATATCAAAAACCACAATGGGAGGCAGAGCCTTAAGCTACCGAGCCCCTCCTCTGGAACAATCTCCCTGCCTCCATGCGAGATGCAGACACCGGATCCCTGGTACAGCATACGGCGCGTGTTGCGACTGTCACCAGCCAATTGACCCTTCCGCGACCACTCCCCCAAAACGGTAACTGATCAATCATAGCATAGCAACGGTTACTAAGCTCGGGACCTCAGTCAAGAGAGCCATTTTGATGAATGGAAGTCTATGAGAGACACGTCTGCTCGAGAAGAGAAAATGAAACGTTGCGCTTATGGAGTGTGTAATTCTGACATCCGATATCCAAAAAGACTGGAGGGAGGGGTAAAATGTTATCCCTTCCCGAAACCCAAGACCCAGAGAGAGAAATGCCTGCTGTGGATCAAACAATGTGGACGACCCCCCCCCCATCAGCTGAATGTCAGCAACATAAACAGAAGCACCTACGTTTGTTCCAAGAAGCTATGTCGCTAAAATCTGCCCACTGCATCGAAAACGTGAGAAAAACCTTGCTTAAAATACGATTCAGTTTTACCACCTTGTTTGCGTAGCGGCGACTGTGTAGATAATTGAATTGTCATATTTGTCATGCTCTTGTTGTGTCTTTGTGTGTTGATGTCAATTTTATATATCTAAACAAACTGCTGCTGGAGAGCGCCAAACTGTTTTTCGTTGTGTACTACAATGACAATTAAACTCCTTGAATCCCTGAATCCTTGAATCCTTCAATAAATATAGCTGGAATGAACCTGTTAGCCTTAGCATTTGACTGTCTACAAACACGGCATGTAATGTCTTGGTTGTAGCCTCATAAGCATATTGCAGACCCTTTTGCCTGCTTTGATCTGAGATCTTGCCTTTTTTCCAAAAATTGCTTGTGATTTCTTTGGGTAGAGCTGAAATTGACACGGTTGACATGTTGCCACGCCATTCATACCAATGCTGAGAACCTGGGAAACGTGAATGCTTGACTGATATAGCAAACGTTGCTAAGGGGGGAGGAGTTTGCGGAAGGGTCAATTGGGCACTGCTGCCCTGCAACCCTAACAAAGCATACGACTAAAATCTCCATATATACAGTGCCAAACCAAACAAAATGTTAAATGCCAGCAAAACTAAACATATCTAAACACATGCAATACCCCCCTAATTAGCAAAACTGGGCTATAGACAGCATATGTTGTACCGTGTAGGAAGGCCTTTACGGATCCCGGGTACAGAATACTGCGCGTGTTGCGACTGTCAACAGCCTGTGTACCCTGCTTACGACTAAAATCTCCATATGTAGTAAACCAAACAAAATACTAATTGCCAGCATAACTTAACTAAACACCCTAATCACCAAAACTGGGCTACAGACAGCGTATGTTGTACCGTGAAAGAAACAGCATACGATGCATGTTGTGACTGTCACCAGACAAATGGGCACTACTGTGAACCCTGCAACCCTAACAAGGCTTATGACTAAAATCTCCAGAATGTACCAAACCAAACATATCTAAACACGTGCAGTACCGCCCAATCAACAAAACTGGGCTACAGACAGCGTATGTTGTACCCTGTAGGAGGGCCTTTACGGATCCCGGGTACAGCATACGCCGCGTGTTGCGACTGTCACCAGCCAAGTGGGCACTGCTTTGTACCCTGCAACCCTAAAGCTTACGACTGATATCTCCATATGTACACTACCAAACAATATGCTTAATGCCAGAATTAATAAACATATCTTCTCCCTTTCTCTCTCTCTCTCTCTCTCCTTTCATATCATATTGGTTATGCCTATAATAACACTGATAAAATAGCCATATTGCCTACTGTTAAATCTACTACCCAAAGGTATCTCCTTACCTGTTTCTGAAATTGATGTCTACTAAAATAAATGTTCTCTCTCCCTTATAGCATGTTCCAATTGCTGATGGAAGTGGAAACATTGCTCCTCACCCCCACCACTCCTCATACACGCATATGAACAGCTGAACTCTACCCAGTCACTATTTTCCTTTTCTCTCCCTCCTAATCTAGACTATCTCCGCCATGGGACACTGCTGTAGTCTCTCCACCTGGTCTACCTGTAGAAACTCTCGGCCAATTGCACCCACCGCCACTGCATTGCCGTACACTCAAGGGCGTTAATGGTCGGTTTTAGACGCAACGCGTAAGCACGTAAGATACACAAGAGCCCCTTGCGCAGTAAAATACCCAAAATTTCTGACAATGCGACAGACACTCCGGCCCACGCAGCTCGCAAAGACGGTGATTGGCCTGCTAACCACAGCCTTTCATGAGTCACACCCAGAATGTTTCTTAATCATGAATAGCTTGCAGACCGGCTCACATGCCTTTTCTTGTGGATTATGAACAAACCTAACAGAAGAGGTCCGAAGACATGAACTCTGTTGCAAGCCCTCTTTAAACAGGGATCGCGACAATATACACTATTGCCACCACTGAAATATTTCTCTGTCCCTACATCCCCCTGTAACAGTAGCCCTATGAGTACAGTTTATACCCACTAAACTGGTCTTGGCTGTATCATATATTTACCACCGGATGTCTGTATGTATACTATGTCAGCGACCAAATTATTGCTGTGTACAACCCCTGTTGTTTCCCTTCCCCTTCTGCCACACTACCCTCCCCCTTCCCCCCTTCCTATCTCCAGCCGGCCGACCTCAAGTAGATGGGTCCCCCCTTATGTGCCGTGGTTCTGCTTAAGGTTTCTTCCTGCCTAACAGGGAGTTTTTTCCTTGCCCCTGTTGCCATTGTGCATGCACTAAGGGGGTTTAGGCTCTGGGCTCTGTAAAGCACCTAGAGGCAATTGTATTGTTAATGCGCTATATAAATAAAATTGAATTGAATTGAATTGAATTGAATTGAATTGAATTGAATTGAATTGAAGTTTACTGCTCCGGGGCCGAAGTGTTCTATCTTTCTAAACTCTGGGGTTATCTCCCTTTCCAAATGAATTATAACTTGATTTTTTTCTCCACACTGTTTGCACTGAGTTCAACGTTACAGCAACATAACTTTGCTCCGGTTGCTAAATCCGCTCTCTCTCGCTCTCTCTTTTTCTCTCTCTCTCATGCTCTACCACACCCACCCTTTAGCCTATGTGTTACGTGTATTAAAACATTAAACAGTATAGGAGCCGCACCATTATATAACACTGTATTCACTTTACATGGGGGAGCGGGATGAAAATGTGACCTGGAATCATTGACCCACGGACATTTTGATTGACATTGGCATATTAATTACAGTGTGACAGTGAAAATAAAACCTTTCCGGGAGCATGAAACTGCAGTGGTGGGCGATAGGATAATATTGATAGATACATTTGTGACACAAAATACAAAGGTTGGCAATTCTGTACCAGTGGCGAAATAGACAGCAAATCAACAAAAAAAATCAAGCTATATGAAAATTGGAAATTTCAATAAATTGGACAATTTTACATTAAATTACATGTAGTCATTTAGCAGACGCTTTCATCCAAAGCGGCGTATGGGAGATTTTAAGCTTGCCCTACCATTTATAACAAAATTGCATAGTTGGCCCCTTTTCTTTATTTTTGGATTGATGTTATTTGTTATTGATTTTCTGTATAAAGGGAACTGATGTTATTTGTTATTGATTAAGATTTAGAATTTATAGTTATTTCAATACAATACATTTGACAATTTTAAGCTTGGCCTACCATTTTATTGGAGCGATGAGGGACAGGTGGGCCTTGAAAAGGCCTTCTTGTTCAAAGAGGGGAAGAAGACAAAGTTTGATAACCACTTGATAACCTTTCAGTGTATCCTAAAGGAGCTGTCTTGGTATGCTACCATTAGGAAACATCTTAGGTCAGCACAACGTAAACTTCCGCAGCTATGCAGATGATACCCAACTACATATACAGTACTGTGCAAAAGTTTTAGGCAGGTGTGAAAAAATGCTATGAACTAAGAATGCTTTGAAAAATGTGAACAATAAATGTTTATTTTTTATCCATTTACATGGTAAGACTGAGCACAGCAACAAGACACAACGTAGTTATACTGCATCAGCAGGGTCTCTCCCAGACAAAGATTTCAAAGCAGACAGGGGTTTCAAAATGTGCAGTTCAAGCTCTTTTGAAGAAGACGTTGAGGATCGTAGACGCAGTGGTCAGCCAAGGAAACTTAATGCAGCTGATGAAAAACACATCAAGCTTATTTACCTTCGAAATCGGAAGATTTCAAGCAGTGGCATCAGCACAGAACTGGCAGAAACCAGTGGTACCCAGGTACAGACATTTACTGTCCGGGGAAGTCTGGACAGAAGTGGTCTTCATGGAAGAGTTGCAGCCAAAAAGCTCTACCCCGACAAGGAAACAAGGCCAAGTGACTGAACTAAGCACGAAAACATAGAAACTGGGGTGCAGAAACATGGCAGAAGGTGCTCTGGACTGATGAGTCAAAATTAGAAATATTTAGCTGTAGAAGAAGGCAGTTTGTTCGCCGAAGGGCTGGAGAGAGGTACAATAATGAGAGTCTGCAGGCAACAGTGAAGCATGGTAGAGGTTCCTTTCCAGGTTGGGGCTGCATTTCTGCAAGTGGAGTTGGAGATTTGGTCAGAATGAATGGTGTCCTTAATGCTGAGATATACAGGCAGATACTAATCCATCATGCAATACCATCAGGGAGGCGTATGATTGGCACCAAATGTATTCTTCAGCAGGAACATAACCCCAAACATACAGCCAATGTCATTAACAACTATCTTCAGCTTAAAGAAGAACAGAAAGTCCTGCAAGTGATGGTATGACCCCCACAGAGCCCTGATCTCTACATCATCGAGTCTGTCTGGGTTTACATGAAGAGACAGAAGAATTTTAGGAAGCCTACATCCACAGAAGATCTGTGGTTAGTTCTCCAAGATGTTTGGAACAATTTACCAGCCGAGTTCCTTCAAAAACTGTGCGCAAGTGTATCTGGAAGAATTGCTATTTTGAAGGCAAAGGTTGGTCACACCAAATATTGTTTTAATTTAGAGTTTTCTTCTGTTCCTTCACTGCATTTTGTTAATTTATGAAGAATTGATGAAAATAAACTGTTAACACTTCCATTTTTGAAAGCCTTCTTAGTTTACAGCATTTTTTCACACCTGCATAAAACTTTTGCACAGTACTGTATATCTGTGGATCCAACAAACCCAGATGGCCTTCGCTCCCTTACTTATTGCTTCCTAATATATACCTTTATCACTAGTAAGTAAGACTACTGCAATGCACTTTTTACTGGTCTTCTAAAAAAAGTATATAGGCTCACTGTTTCTCATAGATAGTTTTTATGGTTCTGATAATTCTCTAAATGGCATAGCACCTTCATACATATCTAAACTTTTGACATCCTTTCAACCACAAAGGAATCTTAGATCGTCCAATGCCGATCTTTTAACTGTGGCCAAAGTACTTCACAAGCAAAGCGGCGAAGCTAATACTAAGCATTACGCACCAAAGCTATGGAACACCCTGCCCATGTTCATCAAACAAACAATTTCTGTGAACCTCTTTGAAGAGCTGAAAGCATACCTGTATGAGAAGGCCTTTTGTTTATTTGTTTTACTTTATGTGTGCTTCTTCTTCTGTTCTTTATTCTATTGCTGCTATTCTATTTTCTTGTTCTTAAAATCCTGCACGTATACAAGTTTGTTATATTCACAGATTATTATTTGTATTTTATTATATGTGTTGTTGTATTTATCTCTCTCTACCATCTTGTATTTTCTACATTTCTACCCAATTCTTAATCTCTGCTGTTGATTTTTATTTAATGCCTGGTCTGGTGGCCATCTCCCACTTCACCTGCCTGCAAAGGCTCTTCCATGGACCTTTCTGTAGATAGGACCAAAGTCTTATACTACTTCACAATAAGTTCAACACAAAGTGCAAGGAAAAAAACATAAACAAGAATAGATGAAAAATGGCAACAGAAATAGGTGCAAAATAAGAAAGCAGAAATACCTTTATTTAAGATTTTCTGTAGATAGGGAAAATTAGTTTGAGCACTGAGTAGAGCCCTGACATGGTAGACAATGGGAATGACACCAGCATTATTATACTGCTCAATCAAGTTAAACTCAATAGTCTATTATGCACTGAAAAGGTCTGTCTATTTTCAGTGGTCTAGCACCCTTTAGTGGCAAAATGTTTGAGGGCTTATTCCAGAAAGAGTTAAAGACAGGGGACTTGGTTTGTAAGTGGCCATACTGGTCCTCTATGATGTGTTGAACTGTTTTAGGTGGAGAGCGCCCCCTTGTGGTAGGAAAATAAAGGCTACTAATTGGGTGGTTAAGGAGGTCTAGTTTAATAGGGAATCATGAAAAATCATGTGGGGAATAGTTTTGGCCTATGTCCATTAGGTACCTATCTATTGTAAGAGGTTCAACGCCCCCTAGCAGTCAAATGCTAATTCTTGAGTGTCTGTAAGAGTTAAAAATATGGGACTTGGTTTGTAAATGGCCCTACTGGTCCACTGGAGCTGGATTTTTAGGTGGAGAGCACCCCCTTAGAGAAAGTAGAGATAGGAAACTGGGTGGTTTAGGAGGTTATTAAGTATTATGTGGGAAATAGTTTTAAAAATTACACATTTTGTCAACACTGGAGGGTATGGTGGTACAGCGGTTCACCAGGCAGAGTGTTTACATGCTTGTAGCATGGTGACAAGACTGTAGAGATATACGTCTGTACATAAAGTCTTGAAGTGTTTTAGGGAAACAACTACATTGCATGGTTTTATTTCTTTACCATGCTTTGTAAAATGATGATCTCAGATTTCATATCAATTAAAAGTATGATTTATTATTAACATAAAATAGAGTGTATAAGTAATTAAATTCAGTTCAATTCAATTTAATTTTCATTTATATAGCGCCATAACAATACAATTCCCTAAGGGCGCTTTACAAAGCCCAGAGCTGTATCCCTTAGTGCATGCACAATGGCAACAGGGGCAAGAAAAATCTCCCCGTTAGTCAGGAAGAAACCTTAGGCAGAACCAGGGCACATAAGGGGGGACCCATCTGCTTGAGGACGGCCTGGTGGAGATAGGGGTAATCAACTTCATCTGTACTATTTATTTAAAAAAAAAATATATATAGGTGTACCTGGGATGAGGACATCTTTCCTGCAGTCATACAGCATTCCCAGTTGGAATGGGCGGCCCAGCCCTGCAAGCTCCATGGTCTCAGACACAGACATCTCTCTCCTTGATGATTACTTGAAACAGATAACAAAATGGTTCAAACACATCACAATAACCTTTACAGTTATTGCTGTGATTAGTACCAGTCGGCTCACGAGTGTGTCGTATGTAATAGATTTCTCGCTAGAACTTACTGTGCAGCTATGTAAGGTGACAAACAGCATATCCAAAATGTATTTAACTGTTCACTTTATAAGCCTGTTATTTAAAGTATGTATATGATACATACAATTTTTGTAATGTATTCACTTT
Source organism: Sprattus sprattus (assembly GCF_963457725.1). NCBI lineage: Eukaryota > Metazoa > Chordata > Actinopteri > Clupeiformes > Clupeidae > Sprattus > Sprattus sprattus. The sequence goes on along the minus strand of NC_137919.1, from coordinate 17,900,333 downwards.
CAAATTCTATATATAATGCCATACATTACAGGTCGGTACACTTTAAATTTGCCATTATTTAATGAACATATCAGTTAAGTGTTAAGCCAAGAGAATGGAATTACCAATGATGACATCACCAATGATTACTCATTTTACGTGTGACCAATCATGAAAAATGAATAATGAACATTTCCTTAAAAAAACATTACAATGGCTGATAATACTGATAATGCATTGTACATAACCTATATATTAAAAGTTAAAAAGTAAATGATAAGATAAGGTAATGTTTGGTACGCATAAGTCATACATTACCCTTAAACTAAACTTGTTTATCCTCCTTAGACACCATGGGCAGCAGGCTCATTTCCTTCATGTAAATGGAATACAGAGAACTGAAAAGAAAAGAGAAGCACTTTATGATGCAACAATATTTAATGGATAACTGTAGAGTCGTGACCAAAGTGTTATGTCGATGACTGATCAGTTACGAGTGGTAGTTGCCACCCACTGCTTCAATCAGTGCAGGATTCTTTATTATAGTGATCGCCATTGGTCATTGTTTCAGAGCAATTGGCAGAAGATAATGCTGATATGCACAAAAAAAATTAAACTTTAACTCAACCACCATGTTCATTTCCAAGACCTTGTGCACACTTAAAACTAGGATGTTTTTAGTTGTCTTCAGATGATTATAGAGTTGTTTGTTGTATTAGCAGCTATAAATCAATAAAGCTATTTCCTATTTAAATTCATTCTAGAGGTGGTTGAACTTTATTTTTAAATTTCTTTACATTCAGTACATTTAGGTTTATTTGGTTAAGTTGGCAACGATTTAATTAAAGACAACCGTCATTGTTTATAGTTATGTAACGGATGTCAGGCTAGACACAGACTTTATGATTTTCGGATTCAGCCAAAGACAGATAACAGGCAGACGGAAAACTGAAGACAAACTGAACAGACTGGAGATGGCACTCCAATGATCAAGGAACAGAATACACAACGCACAACTGTAATTAAAGCTGCAAGCAGCATTGAACGGGCCCGAGCACACGCGCGCACCGGGGAAGGCGCTGGTCGACGGCCGACATGCACCGCACAGCCGTCCGTCAAGCGTAGAGCAAGCCGTGAGAATGCCACATACATCAAAACATCACAACAATACAGCGCAAAGAATAAAGAAGGCCACGTTTCCAACCACCAACAGGTGGCGCTATAGGTGAGTGTCACTATGGGCATATGGATGCGTTCAAGCGGGGTCCAGCGTCCACCCTATGACGTTTGGTCAGGATCGAACAATGCAGGCAGGAGTTTTAAGTGACTTTGTGGTTTGTGGCGAGCGCTGGCGAGTCGTAAAAGTTTGAGGGTCTGCCACGCCCACACCTTTCAGATTTTGAACAAACCTAACATACATTTTGATCCCCCATGGCTGAAGAGTGTCCTGACCAAGTTTGAAGGCATTACCATTAAATCTGTAGGAGGAGTCGGATCAGATGCGAGGTGTGGAAACAGGCAAACACCAACAGGTGGCACTACAGGTGAATGTCACTTTGGGCATATGGACACGTTCAGGCCAGACCCAGCATCCACCATATGATGTTTGGTCAGGATCGGACAATGCAGGCAGGAGTTTTAAGTGACTTTTTGGTTTGTGGCAAGCACTGGCGAGTCGTAAAAGTTTGAGGGTCTGCCACGCCCACACCCTTCACACTTTGGAAAAAACCTTAATAGCTTTTGATCCCCCATGGCCGAAGAGTATCCTGACAAAGTTTGAAGGAATTACCATTCAATCTGTAGGAGTCCAAACAGATGCGAGGTGTTGAAATGGCGAGCACTGGCGAGTCATAAAAGTTTGAGGGTCTGCTACGCCCACACCTTTCTGATTTTGAACAAACCCTACATACCTTTCTATCCCCCATGGCTAAAGAGTATCCTGACCAAGTTTGAAGGAATTTCCATTAAATCTCAAGGAGGAGTTTGATTAAATGCAGGGTGTGGAAAGAAAGTGACTATTCCAACCACCAACAGGTATGGCATTATGGGTATATGTCTGCAGTCAGGCCGGGTCCAGTGTCCACCCTATGACGTTTGGTCAGGATCGGACAATGCAGGCAGGAACTATTAGTGACTTTGCGTTTTGTGGTGAGCAAAAAACGCATTCAAAACGCATATTCCACTCAACATTGCCGACTTCCTGTTGACCTGCCACCATGGCGTCAGTACACTTTTTGGTGCGCCTGGGCATGACAAAGATGTGTACCGAATTTTTTTTGAGCTATGCCAAACTAACCCCAATGCATAGGGGTATTTGCAATGTTCTAGGGGGCGCTACAGAGCCATTTTGCCCCGCCCCAAAATTCCTTCAACGAAAAAAGGTCTTAGATTTCCCACCATAACATCCCTGCCAAATTTGGCGAGATTTCAAGCAACTTTAAAAAAAAAGAAGAAGAAGAAGAAACAGTACAATAACAATAGGGCTTCGCTGCTTCAGCAGCTCGGGCCCTAATTAGGAACTAAACATACAACGCACAGAAGTCACAGAAGAATAAACAGAAACAGTTAAACTGAGGAACACTTAAAAGATCTTTCAGATGGAACAGAAACAGTCCATGATAGGACTCAAACTAATGATCACAGCTAGGGATCTAGGGACAGCTAGAAACAACTAAACCGTGTGGTATGAAGGGTGCGAACACAAGGAGCTGATAGTATGGAGCTTGACCAAAGAGCGGGAACAAACACTAGTAGTCGGGAGCTTGACGAAGGAGCAGGGAGATATGTCCATACACGACAAGTAGAGGAGGGGAGTGAAAAGTTTAAGTAGACAGGTGGAGGGAGTGACAGGTGCTCGTGATTAGAAAATCAGGGGACTGGGAACGTGAAGGAGGCAGGTGAGTTGAATCAGGAGGGGGCGTGGCAGGAGTAGGGTTCAGTGCTGGTGTGAAAAGTTGTTATTACCAATTTTGGTTTTCTGCCGTATACTTATTTTGGTCTGTACTTGTAATAATTAAGCTTACCACTAATTGTAACAATAAACTGTTCAATCATATAATTATTTTTGTTCCACGCCTTTACTTATCAATTATCTAGCCAAAAGGCTCATAGTGTTGCCAAATACAGCATCATTTCATGGGATTTAGTAATGTTACAAAAGTGGGCACTGATCCACCCTACAAAGTTGATTCTGCAATATTACTCAATGCATTTTCAAGTCCCATATCCACATAATGCCTTCCAATCTGATATTGTTGTCGATGGTTATATCATGATTGCCTTTCATAGAGGTTGAGTGCAACATTATCAAAATCCCTTTTACAGCACTATGGCCAGTAGCCTAATTTTCTTCATGTAAAATTCCATCTAAAGAGAGCGACGGAGAGAAGAGAGGCACTTTATGATGCCATCACCAAATATTTCATTTTTGAAATTGAATACTCTGTACTATCACACTGTAAGTGTGCCAAGGGAAGTTCTGTCACAAGTGTGACATCGTTGTTAAGGTAAGACTGACAGAAGATCAGTAATCTAACATTGATATTCTGTCAGTATTAGATAATGTTTATTGGCCTAATACATTTAAAACTTAAGCACCATGTTTGTCTCCAAGATCTTATGCAAGCTTAAAACTAGGATGAATCAGATGTTTTCAAATGATTGTACATAGTTTGTCAAACATTTAGCAGCTACAATAAACAATTTTTTTTATGAAGCCCGCTGGTAGTCAGTGAGACATAAACAAATAGGCAGTCAGTGAGAACCTTGAATACTCAGCTGAGTCACCAACCTTTTACATTACTTCTTAGGCTTTATTCCGGATAAGAATAACTTTCCAGCAACTTAGAAAAGTATTGTTTCTATGATATGGACATGATATGAATTAGTGAACTGATAATTATTACTGATTTAATAAACTGCATTGTCATAACCTAAGCATCACTCTTAGCTATACCTGAACACTTTAGTATCTGGACATACACATTGACTGCAATTATATTGTGTGCTACATTAAATCAATTATAATAATAAAAAAACATTGTTCTGATATAATTAGTTGTGACTTATTTAATCCCGCATGCAGACAAATCTATGAGAAATCTGTGAGCCTACAGCCATTCTTATTCAGGGACTTTAATTTGACATGTTGATGTTATGTTCACCTATGCTCCTAGACCTACTGTATATCTGTGAAGGGTGAAAGTAGCACAAATGTATTTGAGTCGATTTGATGAAAACAGTTGTGATATGATTCATTAAAAATTGGCATTTCCAAGGGTTGAAGTTACAACAATAGAATAATAAAACTGGAGGGGATGACAATGCAAATTGCAAAAGTAACAAATATTGTTTGCTATAAACGAGAAATGTCAGTTGGTTACTGTGAATGATGAATGCTAGATAGTAGTCTATCAAATCCATTGACGGTTTATCATCCTGCATTTCAATTCAAATCAATTTTTACCCTCTATTTTTTATTTCACATGTATTGTCATCACATCCTTTTTAATCTTTTAATTTCGGCAGACTTCCACCCTTGGGGTTACTTTTCTTAAAAGATTTTTCTTAAATGAGGTTGTTTAAGACCCAGCCTTTGCACGTCAACAGATGAGTATCTGCTCTAACTGCCATACCATTGAGCCTGGCTCCTTGGTGTTGCGGTCAGAGTGCGAGGTTTGCACCCTGTAGACCCGGGACCAAGGCTGGGTAGGGTGAATGCTCCCTCCCTCTGCTACACAAGGTCTGTCTTTTAACATCAGTCTAAAAACATTTCAATGTTTTCTGTTTATTTTAGTGCTCATAATGTTATGCCTGACGGACCCACTCTTGCCGAGTAACTACTGCCTGGGGGTTTCCGGTGCATCCTGTATCCAACCATCCATCCCAACAAAAATCTGATTTCAGAAGGCTATTTCTCTGAATTACTTACTTAAACCAACCTGACTACACTACCAACCAGCATAGCAACCACTTTAATTACCATAGCAACCACCATGACTACCCTGGAAACACCCTAGCAACCACCTCAATTATCCTATCAGCAACCTAGTTACCACTTTTATAATGACAACTTAGCAACAATAACCACTATGATAACCTTACAATGTCCTAGCAACCACAATATCAACCACCATGACTGTGTGTGTGTTTTACTAGACTACATACTATTCATTTACCATGCCTTAATCTGCTCACCAATAGCAATCTTCTCTGTAAATTGCCGTGTGACTATCAGCAAGAACAAAAACACCTTTCTTCACAGTATTTTTACCAATAAGTTATTTAGACTTTATCAGTCACTACATGAGCTTTTTTATTCGACCTACCTGTCTCTTTTCCTTTGCTTCTTCGGTTGCAAGCCTAACGTGAGCTCTCCAAAAGAATCCCTGTAATGTGTCCTTGACAGTATTTCCTGTGACTTTATAGGCATCTTCAAGCATGCGCAATGACTCGCCAATCAGAATTGAGTCGCACAGGCTACGGTAGTCTGTTATGCATGAAAGGGAATTTGATTTGCTGACGCATGCATTGCCTCTCGAAAAGTTGAACATTCTTCAATTCTTGCCGCAAGCAAATCAAGAAACGCAACGCACGCGAACCAAACGGATCCAAAATTCAGTTTGGGAAAGGATGACGTCACCCCATTCAAAGTGAATGGGGATGCGTTAACCCTGGCGCATCAACGCATTCCAACGCAACAATGTGAGTGAGCCTTCTTTTAAATCTGTTAATTTAGTTCATATGGGACAATAGACAGCAGGATAGACCATCCCGATTAACCCTGGTAAGAAGATACTAATAGGTAATGTACTTACAAGAATGGTGTTAGTTTCTATGAATAGCCTTGGCTAAATGTCATTGTGCAAAGTCACTTGATTTACTAAAAGTAAACCAATTTCTTAGAAAATCTTGATGTAGGTTATGTAAAGATGTATTTTTCATTGTTATTCATCTCACCTAGGCTTAACTGTGTTTATTGATCTCACCTGGGCATACCTGTGTTTATTTGTCTGACGTGGATTTACCAGATTATACATACTATAGTGCAGACATTAGCATTATTAACCTGAGACAAGATCTCACCACACCCATGCCAGCACCCTAGTTTCCAAGAAATCATGTGATGCAGGAATGTGTTTGTGTGTGTGTTTGAGTGGGTGTCTTCAAGGAAGTGCACTTTTACTCAGTCACTGCAGACCTGAGAGTTGGAAATCAGGTTTGACCTGATATCTGTCTGTTTACCTTTATATTAAAGCATTATAAAACTATTGAATATTGTTATGGACTTGGTGGCTGGTCTTGTTGCTATGATTCTCTGTTGGTTTGAGGGGTACAGGAAGAGTGAGAGATGGTCAGAAAGGCCTAGGTGGGAGTCAAACTGTACTTTGTAAGCCTTAACAACATTAGTGTACACCTGGTCTAGTGTCACACTGCCTCTTGTTGCACAAGTATTGACAACAATGTGCCACTGATTCATGAGTGGTAATGAATGCTTATTTGTATGATTCATTTCTCTCAGTTTGGAGTGATATAACCTACAGTGGGTTAGTTTGCAAGCATTAAACAATCTAACATTAGCATTATTAACCTGAGACAAGATCTCACCACACCCATGCCAGCACCCTAGTTTCCAAGAAATCATGTGATGCAGGAATGTGTTTGTGTGTGTGTGTTTGAGTGGGTGTCTTCAAGGAAGTGCACTTTTACTCAGTCACTGCAGACCTGAGAGTTGGAAATCAGGTTTGACCTGATATCTGTCTGTTTACCTTTATATTAAAGCATTATAAAACTATTGAATATTGTTATGGACTTGGTGGCTGGTCTTGTTGCTATGATTCTCTGTTGGTTTGAGGGGTACAGGAAGAGTGAGAGATGGTCAGACAGGCCTAGGTGGGAGTCAAACTGTACTTTGTAAGCCTTAACAACATTAGTGTACACCTGGTCTAGTGTCACACTGCCTCTTGTTGCACAAGTATTGACAACAATGTGCCACTGATTCATGAGTGGTAATGAATGCTTATTTGTATGGTTCATTTCTCTCAGTTTGGAGTGATATAACCTACAGTGGTTTAGTTTGCAAGCATTAAACAATCTAACATTAGCATTATTAACCTGAGACAAGATCTCACCACACCCATGCCAGCACCCTAGTTTCCAAGAAATCATGTGATGCAGGAATGTGTTTGTGTGTGTGTGTTTGAGTAGGTGTCTTCAAGGAAGTGCACTTTTACTCAGTCACTGCCAGGCCCGAGTTGGGTAATCGGGAGAATTCCCGGTGGGCCGCTTAACTTCTGGGTCGGTTGAGATATAATTTGTATTTTGTATTTTTTACATTTACATTGACATTTAGTCATTTAGCAGACGCTTTTGTCCAAAGCGACGTACAAGGGAGAACAATCAAGCTAAGAGCATTAAAAAACCTGGTGTAACAATAAATATTGCTTATAAAATGACATAGAAAGAATAAAAAAAGAAGTGCGGGCCTGTTGCTGCTTAAGTGCATGTTGAGCCAAGGTGCCAGTTTAGGAAGAGAGGTGCTCTTTGAAGAGTTGGGTCTTCAAGAGTTTCTTAAAGGTAGGGAGGGACGCTCCTGCTCTGGTAGTGCTAGGCAGGTCGTTCCACCAACGTGGAACTGCAACTGAGAATAGTCTGGATTGCCTTGCTTGCACTGGGGGCAGTGCCAGACGACGCTCACTGGATGAGCGCAGCGTCCTGGGTGTGACATTTGCCCTTACAAGAGCATTTAGGTAGGTGGGAGCAGACCCAGTAAGCACTTTGTAGGCAAGCATAAGTGACTTGAATTTGATGCGAGCAGCTACTGGCAGCCAGTGGAGCTCAGTGAGTAGCGGGGTGACATGTGCCCTCTTTGGTTGGTTGAACACCAGGCGCGCCGCTGCGTTCTGGATCATCTGTAGTGGTTTTACCACGCATGCCGGCAGGCCCGTTAGGAGGGCGTTGCAGTAGTCGAGGCGGGAACCCACCAAGGTTTGCACCAGGAGCTGGGTGGCATACTGGGTTAGGTACGGCCTGATTTTGCGGATGTTGTAAAGCGCAAAGCGGCATGACCTCGCGACAGAGGCAATGTGGGCTGTGAAGGTTAGTTGGTCGTCAATAATGACCCCGAGGTTTCTTGCCGTTTTGGATGGAGCCAGAGATAAAGAGTCAGTCTTGATGTTGATGTTGTGGTGGATGAACTGTTTGGCTGGGAAGACCATCAGTTCTGTTTTGGCCAGGTTCAGCTGAAGGTGGTGGTTTTTCATCCATGTGGATATATCAGCAAGACAGTCTGAGATCCGTGCCGAAACAGTGTCGTCCTCAGGAGGGAAGGACAGAACCAGTTGAGTATCATCGGCATAACAGTGGTAGGAAAAACCATGCGAGCGGATGATGGGGCCCAGCGAGGTGGTGTAGATGGCAAAGAGAAGTGGTCCCATTACAGACCCCTGGGGCACCCCAGTGGTGAGGTGGTGGGGTACAGATAGATGACCTTGCCATGACACCTTGAATGAGCGCCCAGAGAGGTACGATTCAAACCAGGAGTGCGCCTTGCCTGAGATGCCCATACTTGATAGTATGGACAGAAGAATGCGGTGGTTGACTGAATCAAACGCAGCTGATAGGTCAAGCAGGACACGAACTGAGGATTGAGCTGCTGCTCTAGCTGTTTTTAAAGCCTCTGTCACAGATAGCAGGGCTGTTTCGGTGGAGTGACCGCTTTTGAATCCAGACTGGTTTGGATCGAGGAGATTGTTTGTTGACAGGAACTCTGTGACCTGTTTGGAGGCTGCCCTCTCAAGTGTTTTAGATAGGAGAGTGAGAAGTGAGACCGGTCGGTAGTTTTCCACCTGAGTGGGATCGAGAGACGGCTTTTTGAGCAGCGGCGTCACCCGAGCCACCTTGAATGAAGAAGGAAATGTTGACAGTAGTATTAGTTTTAAAATAGTAAAAACCAAGCCAGTACATACAGATACACACAGCAGCAGTCAAGAGGCACTCAGCTTGTTCTGAATTATCTAAGATTGCAATAAGATTATATAGAGCCTACCTGGTTCCTAATGAAAATAGTCCCGCCCAGCAGTTGCAGAGACAAAGGAGACTAATTACCTTCAGGTGTGTCCTAGCAATTCAGAAAGTGACTGAGTGAAACTAGATTGATTGCCCTCAGGAAGTTGCCTGATTGCCTATCCAATGAGTATTCAAGCAGTATTCACAGTAGTATTAGTTTTTAAAATAGTAAAAACCAAGCCAGTACATACAGATACACACAGCAGCAGTCAAGAGGCACTCAGCTTGTTCTGAATTATCTAAGATTGCAATAAGATTATATAGAGCCTACCTGGTTCCTAATGAAAATAGTCCCGCCCAGCAGTTGCAGAGACAAAGGAGACTAATTACCTTCAGGTGTGTCCTAGCAATTCAGAAAGTGACTGAGTGAAACTAGATTGATTGCCCTCAGGAAGTTGCCTGATTGCCTATCCAATGAGTATTCAAGCAGTATTCACAGTAGTATTAGTTTTAAAATAGTAAAAACCAAGCCAGTACATACAGATACACACAGCAGCAGTCAAGAGGCACTCAGCTTGTTCTGAATTATCTAAGATTGCAATAAGATTATATAGAGCCTACCTGGTTCCTAATGAAAATAGTCCCGCCCAGCAGTTGCAGAGACAAAGGAGACTAATTACCTTCAGGTGTGTCCTAGCAATTCAGAAAGTGACTGAGTGAAACTAGATTGATTGCCCTCAGGAAGTTGCCTGATTGCCTATCCAATGAGTATTCAAGCAGTGTTCACAGTAGTATTAGTTTTAAAATAGTAAAAACCAAGCCAGTACATACAGATACACACAGCAGCAGTCAAGAGGCACTCAGCTTGTTCTGAATTATCTAAGATTGCAATAAGATTATATAGAGCCTACCTGGTTCCTAATGAAAATAGTCCCGCCCAGCAGTTGCAGAGACAAAGGAGACTAACTACCTTCAGGTGTGTCCTAGCAATTCAGAAAGTGACTGAGTGAAACTAGATTGATTGCCCTCAGGAAGTTGCCTGATTGCCTATCCAATGAGTATTCAAGCAGTAGTCACAGTAATATTAGTTTTAAAATAGTAAAAACCAAGCTAGTACATACAGATACACACAGCAGCAGTCAAGAGGCACTCAGCTTGTTCTGAATTATCTAAGATTGCAATAAGATTATATAGAGCCTACCTGGTTCCTAATGAAAATAGTCCCGACCAGCAGTTGCAGAGACAAAGGAGACTAATTACCTTCAGGTGTGTCCTAGCAATTCAGAAAGTGACTGAGTGACTGAGTTTATTTGTTTTTTATTTGTCACGTTAGTCCATCTTCTCTTAAAGTAGGCTACACACGTTGTGCATTATGACACAGCAGCCTCTGCATGGGTTGTACCATGCGAGGAAGTTCTTCCATCCCAAATACAGTTGGTTGGGTCCATAGCCCGTCTTTTCCAAAAAAGTTTTCTCAGACAGGCTACCGATGGGCCGGCCCTACTGCAACGATACGAGGCGGGGAGGATGGATGGGAGGGAAAGGCCAGGAGGGGCTGAAAAAAAAGAAAGGCTTTGGAGGAGGATGCTGCCAAATGCTGCCCTTACCGATTTATTTTCAAAAGGACTGTAGAACCTGATAATGTAATAATTTACTGATAACGTAATAACCCTGATAATGTAATAAAAAATGTAAAAAAAGTCCCTAAAAGATGTAATAAAACCTGATAATGTAATAATATCCCAATAATGTAATAAAGTGCATTTCCCAATAATGTAACAATCGCCATCCAATAATGTAATAAAATGTTACATTAATTGGAAGTTATTACACTATCAGGTTAGCCTCAATTTTGCAGAACCTGATAATGTAATAAATTCCTGATATTGTAAAAACTTTGGTCAGTGCTGAAATGTTGGGACACCAGTTATTCAGACCAAGTAGTGATGCTGTGTAGACAACCACCCACTATTGTTTTGCTCATATTTTGATCCCAATGGTATAGGCCTTTAGCCTCGCAAGCCAAACCTGTACAGCAAGAAGCTGTACAAGGATCTGGCACAACACGATTTTCAGTGTGGGCGGGATTGACGGTTGTCTGTTAAGTTGCCTCTGCACGCAATGCCACGCAATAGGAATGGCGCTACAACCAATCCGAGCGACTGATGCATGACAAAAGACGATTTGATTGGCCTGGTACAGTGTAATTTTTAAGGGACATTGCCACACAAAATCAAAAGAGAATTGTATATAAATCAAATAGCGAAATGTCAGCTATTGATGATCAATGAGGACTTAGAAACTCAATGTTCTATGTGCCCATTAGCTGCCGGTCTACAACATACCAAAATGTTCTTATTTTTTCTCTATTAGTTGATTACCACTGAATATCCCTTTCACCATTGTAAAAATTGTGCATTCGCAATCATATAAAATATATACTCTATCTGCTAATAGTGAAGCAGCAGGTCTCTTGACAGCTTCACTGTTTGGACCTCTGAAACTGGTTGGTGCTGTAGCATCAGGTCTCCAAAGTTATTACAATATCAGGTAATTATTACATTATCAGGTTTTGCAAAATTATTGGGAAATGCACTTTATTACATTATCGGGGTATTATTACATTATCAGGTTTTATAACATGTTTCAGGAATTTGTATTACATTATCGGGAGTTATTACATTATCGGGAAATTATTACATTATCAGGTTCTACAAGGACAAACACAAGTGGCAACAGGTAAAGAGAGACATAGGCCTAATGATAAGCAACGTAACTATTCGGTTAACGTTGTAGCGTTGGTTAATATCGTTGCAGCGTTGTCAACCTATTCACAAGCAAAATATTAAATTAGCATTTTTATACCCAATATATGGCGATCCATAGACTTTGCATATATTATGCAAAATCTCAAACTTGATCTGTGTATGCAGTAAAATGACTACTGCTGAAAATGATGAGCCTGAAATTTGCAATGAGGAGGCCATGACTACACGTACATGTAAAGAGGAAAACAGAGTAAACAATATGAATTCAAGTTATTTAATGTAAGAAAGAGCACTATATGACAGTACTTGATGTAAGAAAAGAATGCCAGGGGAGATCTTAGATGATGAACCAGTAGCCTCATCTGATGCTGCCTTTGAGGTGAATGTCCATAATTTTGTTCTGGACACTGTGGCAAGTAGCATGGGTAGGAGGCTTTCAGCAAATGCAAAGCCTCATTTCGCTTGTCTTGACCCTAAAAACGTTCCTGAAATAAAGATAAATGGGCTCCCTAACTCAGCACTCCAGGAAATCAGCAAATATCTGCTTACGTTAGATGACAGAGCTACTGTTAGCACATTACAAACTGAGCTGTCTAGCTTGGCATACCATTGGGAGGGACTGAAAAAGTCCTTTCTTGAAGGTTATACTGTCAGGGCATGTAGTGAGGTGGCACAGGAAGGTCAGGAGGATAGTGGCCGACTACCATACATGGAAGAATCAGAGATGGAGCTTGAAAGCAGGACCTGTTCCTCCTGCAAAACTGTGCCATTTGTGATGTACAAGCACAGTTGTATATTATTTCTACTTTGTACATTTATTTTCACATGATTATATTTGTTGTGTTGTCATGTAATCGCAGGTGTGAGTTGAAACACTGTAAGAAAAACTTTTAGTTTGACGCGTGAAGAGGCGTCATGCCAGGTCAACCGAGGTCAAAGGTCCGAACTCGAAAGGGGATTTAAACCTGTCCGGAAGAATCATGCGGGGGATGATGCCTTGGGGACGTGTTTATAGAAGATGGAGACGGTCGGCGTTTTTGGCCACCTGTTCAAGAGAGTTTCAGACGGAGACGTTCAGCATTGTGGGCCACAGGCTTTTGAAACACACTGAGCCTGCGGCATTTGTTTGCCAACGGTTTTTCCTTCAGCACAGACGGACCGTCGGAAGTTTTGTTAAATCACACAGACCGTAAGAGCAATATTCCACGACAGTCGGATTTACGGATGCCAGTTTACCATACGGATTAATGAGCTGCCTGTTTCTTTTGGTGGACATAATTTCATACTGGACAATGGACAATGGCACATGTGTTGGTCTGTATGTTGTTACTTGATGGAAGACAATTTGTTCACGTACTTTTGGTGATGGCTGTGAAATAAGAAACTATTGAAATGAACTATTGAGTTTGAGATTTTGTTTGACGCCAAATCACACATGATGAACACGTGACATATACGTAACACATTTGTGTCCACTTAATACTCTCACAGTACAACCTCCTCACAGATGCTTATTATGTCATTGGGTTAGCTTTGGACAAAGTTTCTGTTGACTTTGTCCATCACACAGATTGCAAGTGAGAAAAGCTTCTCAACTTTAACATTTGTGAAGAATAGGCTACGAAGCTCATTCAGTCAGGAAAACTTGGAGGTTTTCATGTTAAGGCGATACACGGCAGGCAAAAACATCGATTTTTCATTCAGTGGTCAATTTTGAGATTTTGGGCTAGTTTACTCCTTCAATATATGTTCTTTCAAGCTACTATGAAGAAAACGTTGAAAATACACATTTAGATGTTTATTTTATAATATTGTGTTTACTTGCGGCAGTAAGTTTCTCCCGATTTTACGGAGAAGTTAGCATTCCAACGCGACATGCTGACTTTCGTCTGTTTACTGAAGTATATCATGACCCACACCGTTTAAAAGCTCTTGGTCTTCCACACAACACGGTATAACCCAAATAAGGGCATTTCCTTTCTATCAGTAACCAATCGCAAATTTCCAAATGGGGCTTTAATGCTAAAGATGAGCTCTCATACAGTTTGTTTCTGCTAACATGATTCGCTCAGACGCATCACGTGGTACACTCTGATACTTCCGTGTTTAGCTTACCGCGGGAGCTTCGAAAATGCCGCCGATACCTCTGTCATTGAAAAGAAAGCAACAATTGTGCCTGACAAGGTGTAAAAAGGAAAAGCAATGCATTCCCACAGCTGATAAACCATCAGGAAGCAGCTCATCTGACCGTAAGCTGTCGTTGGGAAACCGTGGGGGGATTCATGATAGTGACACTGACTGTGCGACACAGCAGTGGCTGATTGTCCATGTCGCACGGCTGAATGAATTAATAAACGATCTCTTGTGCCCTAATTGTGCTGCATCGGATCTTTTTATAAACATTGACCCAGAGATCCATGGGTTTTGTAGCAGTCTGTTTCTAGAATGCAGTAATTGCAGAGGACAGATTGGCTATAGGCGAAGCGTTTATTCATCGACACGGCTGCAAAGCGAGACGTGAGGTGATATCGCTTTTGATGTAAATATGCGCATGGTGCTTTTGGCACATGAATTGGGGATGGGATATGCTGCGCTGCGGAAGGTCAGCAAGGTGTTGGGGATCCCCTCCCTTCATCTGAAAACTTACCAGAGGCATGACAAGCGAGTGACAGGTAGGCTATGGAAGGGATGTTGCTTCTGTTACATTTTTGTCATTGTTGTTGTAACAGTGAACATATTTTCACGAATGTAACATGTATGGATTCATAACACTAGAATAAGTCATCTCATTCATCTTGCACACACACACACACACACACACACACACACACACACAATCACTGTAGTCAGGTTGACACAGCAACGCACACACGCACACATGCGTGCACAATAATGGGTCTGTTGTAATAGTATGACATCATTAGTTAGATATCCGAGCGCCAGGCAGTAGGTACCACTTCTATGATGGTCTTTGGTATGACCCGACTTTACAGTCATTTATAGTTTGCTATTGGCTGCTATAACTGCATGGTCTACTCCCTGGTCCTTTCCAAAATAAATTGGGTTTTTGCCACTCAATTGAAAATAAACTTTAATATTGTATTGCTAAGCTCAAGGAGCAGTTATTGACACAACAAGCATTTTTATTTTAGTAGCGGAAATTGAGAGAGGATTGGAGTCACTGCACAAGTCCAGGGAGCAGATCAGGCAGGCATATGCAGATGTTGATCCAGAGTTGGCAGAGTTGTTGAGGCAGGATGCTGATGCTGCAATAAACATCATTGTCTCTTTTGACGGCACATGGCAGAAGAGAGGTTTCACCTCCAACTATGGCATTGGCGTTTGCATAGACATCCTCACAGGCCTTGTCATTGACTTTGAGGTGTTGTCATCGTACTGTCATGCTTGTGTGCTAAAGCAAGGTGCCAAGAATGAGGGAAAGATCACGGAGGAGGAATTTGTCAGCTGGAGGGAGACACACACAGATTGTGCCAGGAATTACACAGGGAGTAAGGCAATGGAGTAAGGCAATGGAGCAGGAAGCTGCAAAGAGGATGTGGGCCAGGTCCGTCAGTCGCCACCAGCTACGGTACACCGAGATGCTGTCGGATGGGGATAGCTCGTCTTACAAGGAAGTGTTGTCTCTGAACCCATACCCTGGGCATGAAATTGAAAAGCTTGAATGCATCAACCATGCTCACAAGCGAATGGGCACTGCGCTGAGGAAATGTAGTGCAGAGCGCAAGTTGGGTGGCAAGGGTGTGGGGAAATTGACTGCAAACAAATGCAAAACTCTGCAAAATTATTATAGGGGGGCTATTTTAAATAATCAGGGGTCATTGGATTCAATGAAAGCAGAGATATGGGCAGGCCTTCTACACTGCATGTCGACAGACGAAACCCCATTGCATACTAGATGCAATCCCTCTTGGTGTTGGTATCTGAGGGCAGAAGACCAAGGTGAGACCCCCGAAAGCCACACCCGGCATGCCAAAAATTACCTTTCCCGGGAGGTGGGCCAGAAACTTCTGCCCATATACCACCGCATGTCAAGTGACAGCTTGCTGCAAAGAATGCAGCATGGTGGCACACAAAACGCGAATGAGTGCCTGAATTCAGTAATATGGGCCCGCTGCCCAAAAACTGTTTTTGTGGGCAAAAACAGGGTCGAGGCAGCAGCAAGCATGGCCATCGCCTCTTTTAACGAGGGTGCCTCAGCTATGCTAAATGTAATGGCAAGCCTATGGCTGGAGAGCACAGTTACAACATTAAATACCATCAAACAGGCAGACGTGCTCAGGGTGTCAAAAGCGAACGCCGTTGAGTTAGCTGGTGCGAAACGGAAACGGAAACTTGTGAGCACGACCAAGAAAGTAAAAATGCACCAACAAGAAATGTCAGAGGGGCTGACATATGGTGCTGGAATGGACATTTGACTGTAGAAAGCTGTTGGTCTATTGTTGGTATTGTTCTGTGTCCATACGGTTTAGTGTGTTGTTTTGTTGGCATATTTTTGCATGTTACGGCAGTGTCAGTACAGCAGTTGTGGGCCTTATATGCCTATCAAGTTATGAAATAATAAATATTCTTGAGTTTGAAATATTGTATACTGTTATTACTAAGGGCCTGAGCATTTATTCTGTTTTTGAGCAATCGTTTATAATAGAAATGTATTAAATTCCCCTATTTAAATATTTAAATGCCGTTATCTCAAAATGAGTTTTTTGTCATTTTTCAGTATCCATAACTCAGCCTTTGTGGCATCTATGCACACCAAACTTTCCAGTTATACACTTAGCATTATTCTAAATATTTACAGAGGGATTTGTTAATATGTCATTCCTGGCCTGATTTATGTGACATTTTAATAAAAAAATAGGGGCGAAAATTGATATTTCTATGGCTATAGACAGTATATTTTGATTTCCTAGGTAATGAAAGCAGATATCCTGAAATCCCTCTGTAATTTTGTTTGCATCTTGTGTGTAAACAAAATGAAAATTAAAAAAATCACCTGGCTTTATCGTGTGTCCAGTTATGGATACCGGAAATGTATGCAAATGTGCGCATATTTAATTAGACAATGCATAATTTGCATAATCAAACATAATAATTTCAGAAACTTGTAATACATTTTTTGTTCATACATGTGTAAGTAATCAACTGAGGAAGTTTCATGGTGATATCTATTATTTAAAAAATTACCCTATTCACCTGTAGTGTCTCGCCTTAATGTGCACAGAGAAGGAAATCCTCATGTCTATAAGCAACGACACAGTTATACAGTAGATAAAGTGGCTGAAACCAGTGCACTGCTTAGGTGGTTACTGATGCTGTAGTGTAGATGCTGTTGGTGCTATTCGCAATGTAACTATACTGTGAGTTGAACTGTAAACATTAGTTAGTGTGCTTGCCCAAAGGGAAGCACAGTATTGTTATCGTCAAGTTTTCTTTATTAGTGTGCTTGCCCGAAGATGTTAGAGGGAACATTGAAGCACAGTATTGTTATCGTCAAGTTTTCTTTATTTATTTATTCTCCCCGTTTTTCTTGCAGCTAACTATTCCTCGCCCGTTTGAGATAGAGACGCCATTCAAACACCGAAATGTCCGGCTCGATCCGGTGCAAGCCGCTATGACTTTTTTTATGAAATTTTAATGGAAACTGATAGTGTTAGCCGTAGCAGCTAACATATAAATTAACGTTACGTTAACGTTGGAGACGCCATTTTCCTTAATTCAAGTTGTGAAGTAAACCTTTGAAGTAATTCATGAATTTAGTTGTGTGGATATAGTGAGCTAAGGCTTGTATTCCCACTACGGTAACGTTAGCTATCCTAGCTGTGTTAAGCAGAGCTATCCTAGCTGTGTTAAGCAGTTGTAACATCTGAGTACGGGGCTAAAGGCTAACTAACACTACGTAACGGGAGTATCCACTGGCAGTTTCAGCTAGCCGTAACGGGGGATCATTTTCCTTAATTCAAGTTGTTAAGTAAACCTGTGAAGTAATTCATGAATTTAGTTGTGTGGATATAGTGAGCTGAGGCTTGTATTCCTACTACGGTAACGTGAGCTATCCTAGCTGTGCGGGGCTATGCAAAAGTTGCTTATACTGAAAGAATGGTTAACTTGTTGTGGCCGATAGCGTGAGTTAACATTAACCCGTGTCCTGGGAGTAATGATTCATGAGAGACCTTGAATCATTAGGTTAACTGAAAAACGTTTGAGGATGTACCTGGACACAGCATAGCTGTTGTAGTGTGCTCAGTTTTCGAAAACTAGACTGAAACTAAGAAGGATAACTATGACTAAATGTGACTAAAACTAATATGCACTGAATCTAAAATAGCTGCTGAATCTAAAATAGCTGCCAAAATGAACACTGAGATGTATTAATTTTGGCAGCTATTTTAGATTCAGTCTTAAGACAAAAATGCATATTAGTTTTAGTCACATTTAGTCATAGTTATCCTTCTAAGTTTCAGAAGAGGTTTTTCATGGTTGCTAGCTCTAATCAGATGTACTATAGGCTTATAAGAGAAGACTAACTTTTTATGCCAACGAACACCAATAACTAGAACTAATTTGACAGACTATAAACCAATGTGATACACGTGCTCTCTAGCTATACAGTAAAAGTGTTGCTTACGTTAGATACTAGACCTACAGTCTAACTCTAACTGCATTAAGTCAAACAAGCTATATCTTACAATAAACTTTGAGTAAAGCTGGCTATGTAAGATACTACTAATAACAATTAATAAGAGGTCAACCAAAGCGTTGTATGAACAAATGCAGTAATTTGATCAATTTACCAGCTAAATTGCTTTGGAATAACTGAACATGAATGGGGTTAAACGTTGGAAAATACAATGTTTGTAACTATAGGTCGCAAATGAGTATGACATGCTTTGCTTCCGCGTAAAAAAAAACTGCTGTGCTCCTAAATTTCTTTGTGTGCTCCTAAATGTTTTCATTTAGGAGCACATGTGCTCCTTGGGAAAAACCTTAGCGTAGAGCCCTGCAAATACTCTACTTTTTTTCTCTCTCCTTCTTTCTCTCTATCCCTCTCACTCTACTTTCTCTCACACTCCATCTCTCTGCTTCACTTTTTTTTCTCCTTCTTTCAATATTTTCCCTCTTCACTCTCTCTTTACTGTCTTTATCCAGAGCCACTCTTGTTCACTCTTTCCACTCTTCTTTCTTTCTTCCACTCTTCTTTCTTTTCTTCTTTCCTTCTTCCACTCTTCTTTACTTTCTTCACTCTTCTAGGAGACTAGGAGGGGAAGAGACTAATTCCAAGGCACTTGTTCTCTCTGTCATGGCCGCAACAGAGCAAGCACACTCTCGCAGTTCGTTCACGAAACGCATTCTAGTTAGTGTGCTTGCCCGAAGGGAAGCACAGCAATGTTCCCTCTAAGCTGCGCGCGTGCGCGATCGCGCAGGCCAGTCGAAGAGGCCGCGCAATATATATTTCAGACCGCGCACATTTTTCAGACCGCATAAACAAAAAATGTTTACGGTTAAAAAATCTGAGCATCAAAGGGGATGTAGGCTAGGTAATAATCATTTAAAATACTGACATGTCTGACAACCAAGCCGGATGTGCGTTTGAATGTTTACATAAAACATTTCCTTTAGCTCTCTTGCCGGTCTCTGCTCCAGCAGTTATAGGCTACCATGGCGAAAAGAAAGGCAGAGCAGGTGCCCCAGAAAAAGGTCTGCCTAACGTTTAAACATGAACGGCTAGATGAAATAGTCCAAACTGACTCAGGTAGGATAAAACGTTCAGACATATTTACATATGCTCGGAGGCAAACGCGAAAAGAGTTCGCTGGTGGGAAAACATGCAGTGAACAAAGGTGACATTATTCTGTTTGTCGTTAAAGTTTGTGAGCACTTGGATGCCCGCTTCCCTGAGCTGAGTGGGCTGCCTTTGAGCCTGACACGTTGGATCGTGCAGTTAGTAAATTTGATCATGGGCTGAATGACGTGACCAATCTGGCGAAAAGGTTCGAAGCGCTTCTGGAGGAAGCATAATGTGCGGTCCCGGGACGCATTTGTCGAGTTCAAGTTCATGGTAATTGAAAAAGGTGGTCGCTGAAAAGTGAGCGTTTTCCAGATCTGGTACAACTTCGACATTTGTGGCACATTCCAGGCATCTAGCGCCGACTGTGAACGCGGTTTCAGTCTAATGAATGCCACTGAGACAAAATCGTGAGGCGAGAAGATTTGAGGTAGAAATTTCCAATATTTTCAATTAGACCTATTAGGCCCTATTCAAAGTGATCTTGAAAACTGCAACAACATTTTGACATATGTTTAGGCAGAAAGGTGTGTCTTCAATAGGCCTGCAGACAAGATGAGCCAAACAGCCAGATAGGCCTAGCTCCCTCAATGTAGCCTAATTCAAATGACATGTTTTGTAGCTTACCGTAGTTTGTTGCAAACCACTCCAGTTATTACATTTTTTTTTTTTATAAAGGCTACCTTTAGGAAAAAATACACCATAATTACTATATTTATTGTAAAGCACTGCATTAGCATTTTTCTTTCAATGAAGTTCTACTTAAATGTTGTACCTGCTGAGAAATGACTAAACACCTTGGATACTTTTATTTTGTGTATATATATCATTATCATTCATAACCAGTGAACCAGTCATAACCTCCCTAAACCTTATTTATTTTCAACCAAAGATCCTTTAAGTTCAACTAAACTGACTGGTAAAACACCATCATTAAAATGTTCCAAAGTCCAGCCATTATAAAGGATATTGAATAAATATCAACCTTGTAGACATATTGATGTATTTTTTGTCATCTCTTTGGAAACCTATGGCTAACCAAGGCTCTTGGTCATTTCCGTAAGGTCGCGTGGTTTACGAATTGCTCACAGTGCTGAAATGTGCGCTCAGAATCAAAAATATTTGCTCAGTGCTGAAAAAAATTAGAGGGAACATTGAAGCACAGTATTGTTATCGTCAAGTTTTCTTTATTAGTGTGCTTGCCCGAAGGGAAGCACACTATTGTTCTTCGTTTTTTACTATTTTTTTTATTTTAGTAGTTTTTCTTGCAGCTAACTACTCCTCGCCCGATTGAGATAGAGACGCCGTTCAAACACCAAAACGTCCGGCCCGATCCGGTGCAAGCTGCTATGACTTTTCGTGGCGGTACTCCTTGCCACTCCTTTTTTATTCCTCTTTTTCCATCACCTTTTTTCTCCATAGACTTGCATGGCAGAACTTTGAGGCATTATGACATCATAATAGGCTCATTAAACTGGCTTGCACCTGTGATTCACTGACAACTCTCACTGACACCTGCGCACGGTTCCTCTTCTCTCTCTGTCCCTCTCCATTCAACTGTATAACTAGGAATATTAAGAGACACCTTCCATACCAGGGCTCTACTCACTCATGCATACTCACTCATGTTTACTCACTCATGCATACTCACTCATGCATACTCACTCGTGCATACTCACTCATGCATACTCACTCATGTTTACTCACTCATGTTTACTCACTCATGCATACTCACTCATGCATACTCACTCATGTTTACTCACTCAAGCGTACTCACTCATGTTTACTCACTCATGCATACTCACTCATGCATACTCACTCGTGCATACTCACTCATGTCACTCATGCATACTCACTCATGCATACTCACTCATGCATACTCACTCATGCATACTCACTCATGCATACTCACTCATGCATACTCATTTGTGCATACTCATTTGTGCATGCTCATCCAGCAGGGAGAGCTGGAGAGCTGACACCTGCCCCAATTCCAAGGCACTTGTTCTCTCGGTCATGGCCGCAACAGAGCAAGCACACTCTCGCAGTTCGTTCACGAAACGCATTCTAGTTAGTGTGCTTGCCCGAAGGGAAGCACAGTATTGTTATCGTCAAGTTTTCTTTATTTCTTTATTTATTTATTTATTCCGTACGTTTTTCTTGCAGCTAACTACTCCTCGCCCGATTGAGCTAGAGACACCATTCAAACACCAAAACGTCCGGCCCGATCCGGTGCAAGCTGCTATGACTTTTCGTGGCGGTACCCCTTGCCACTCCTTTTTTATCCCTCTTTTTCATCCCCTTTTTCTCTCATTGACTAACATGGTGGAAGGTTGAGCCATTGTGACGTCACACGCTCTAGCCAACTGAAATTAGATCAGTTGAGATAGAAGAAGGCGAAGCTCTCTTAAATGCCATAAGTGGTTAGATAGAGTGCAAAATATTAAAACGAATGTAGTGGCAAGTGGCAACAGTTTCAGGTACAGTTTATACACCCGCTCTAACAGTGTTAACCAGTATGTGAGTAACGTGGGTTTTATTAAGGCATAGCGTGTGTAATGTGTAGCTATTTCATTCCGTTTGTTAACCTTTCCGGCTGTCTGTATACCAGCAGCAGAGCGGAGTATTTTACTCCCATGCCATCTCGGAATGAAATAGCTACACAATACACACGCTATGCTTTAATAAAACTCACCTTTTACGAGACACCAACAGAGGCACAACCGACAAGTCTTACCATTGACGTTCGTTCTGAAACTACAGCCATCCAGGTTAATCCAAGTTGTTGTGGAGAACGACAGTTGCATCAATCATATTTCATTAAAACTTCACACTTCTTACATTGGACATATCCACCAGCCTAATTAGAATCTGCATTGTCTACTGAGCAGAAATATCTCCATACAGTAGATTTCCCTTCGTTTAGTATCATTTTAAACTTTCCAGATGACTGTATTGTCCCCGCTCGTCAAGTGATACGTGTCCAGAAACAAGGCTCCTTTGACTGGATAGCCAGAGCTAGCATAACTGCCATTGAAATCCAATGGTAATGCTACCTAGCTAGGTATGCTAATTGTCGGTATCCATCGTTAACTCGTTAATCGTTAACCATCATGTCACTGGCTTTAATTTAAGAATGGCATGTTAGTAGTACATTTAATATCAGTACACTTGATTCATTACTTCTGATGTGTTACTTATATATGTTCCTTATTAGCAGCTAGCTACCTAGCTAGCCACTATGTGTTCCGATGTGTTTTCAGTTAGCGTTAGCGTTAGCGTTAGCGGCAAGCTAGCTGCTGTAATAGTTGAGTTGAGCTTCAGTTAAGACGCTGCGTACCGTACTTCATCATCACATTCGATTATTTATTACAAACAAATTCGAATTCAGCTGTAGGCATGAGATCTGTATCTTGGAGACTAATTGCATCCACAATTTAAGTACTGCAAGCTAGACTACTATGCAGTTGACACAACACAGGAGGTCCCTGGGCCTGAGAAGGGAAGGGAAGGAGTTTAATGTAGCTATAATATGGAATTTTAAATGTGCCTAAAACTAGACTAAATTGTAATGAGTTTTCGAAAACTAGACTGAAACTAAGAAGGATAACTATGACTAAATGTGACTAAAACTGTTGTAATGTTTAAGATAGTAGTTCTCTGTTGTACCACCAGGCGGGGCTCTACTATAAAGTGACACTGGCATTATGCATTTCCTTTGTTCTGTGAATGCACGAGTAAAAAGACCTGTGGCTACTCTGTATGGCGACACTTCTAAGATTCTAACTAAAGATACATGTTGATACATCGTTCTCCGTTGTCCGTGTCTTTGGTCAGGTTACTACATAATATGGAATTTTAAATGTGCCTAAAACTAGACTAAATTGTAATGAGTTTTCGAAAACTAGACTGAAACTAAGAAGGATAACTATGACTAAATGTGACTAAAACTAATATGCATTTTTGTCTTAAGACTGAATCTAAAAATAGCTGCCAAAATGAACACTGAGATAGGGGACCCCTTAATCTGCAATTCATGGTTGCTAGCTCTAATCAGATGTACTACCTAGGCTTATAAGAGAAGACTAACTTGTTATGCCAACGAACACCAATAACTAGAACTAATTTGACAGACTATAAACCAATGTGATACACGTGCTCTCTATCTATACAGTAAAAGTGTTGCTTACGTTTGATACTAGACCTACAGTCTAACTCTAACTGCATTAAGTCTAACATAAAGGCCTATCTTACAATAAACTTTAAGTAAAGCTGGCTATGTAACCGCATTCTTTCCAATATTGTTGCAGAGATGTTTCCTTTTACCAAGATAGCAATTTCAACAATTAACTTAGCTCAGTAAGTCAGTATAACGAAACTCTGAGATGCCCTCATATGTCTAAACGTCAGTGGAGCCAAAAAATAATGGTTGAGCTTGGTTTCTTTCTAAAATATATTGGAAGAAGGCCCCAATACACTGATTGAGTAGATGTAAATACATGTTAATTCATAGGCACTTGTTCTCTCTGTCACAGAGCAAGCACACTCTCGCAGTTCGTTCACGAAACGCATTCTAGTTTATTTATTTATTCCGTACGTTTTTCTTGCAGCTAACTACTCCTCGCCCGATTGAGATAGAGACGCCATTCAAACACCAAAACGTCCGGCCCGATCTGGTGCAAGCTGCTATGACTTTTCGTGGCGGTACTCCATGCCACTCCTTTTTTATTCCTCTTTTTTCATCACCTTTTTCCCCCATAGACTTGCATGGCAGAGCTCTCTGCCATTATGACATCATAATAGGGTCATTAAACTGGCTTGCAGCTGTGCTTCACTGACACCTGCGCCAAATTCAAGGAACCTCGTCTCTCAGTCCCTCTCAATTCAACTTTGAAAAAGAATAAGAGTAACTACAGTTTCTAACCTAGCTACCGTATTTCCACTTCGTTAAGGTGAGTTAAATTGCAGCATTTTCAGTGTACTGACTGAAATTTTAATGGAAACTGATAGTGTTAGCCGTAGCAGCTAACGTCTCCCATCCATGGGAGTATCCACTGGCAGTTTCAGCTAGCCGTAACAGGGGATAATTTTCCTTAATTCAAGTTGTGAAGTAAACCTTTGAAGTAATTCATGAATTTAGTTGTGTGGATATAGTGGGTTAAGGCTTGTATTCCTACTACGGTAACGTTAGCTATCCTAGCTGTGTTAAGCAGCTGTAATATCTGAGTACGGGGCTAAACGTAAGCTACCTAGACCTATACGTTGTGGATATGCAAAAGTAGCTTATACTGAAAGAATGGTTAACTTGTTAGCTCACCAGTTTATTTTGTTGCTAATGTGGTTGGAGAGGACAGATAGCGTGAGTTAACATTAACCCGTGTCCTGGGAGTAATGATTCATGAGAGACCTTGAACCATTAGGTTACCTGAAAAACGTTTGAGGATACCTGGACACAGCGTAGCTATTGTAGTGTGCTCAGTTTTCGAAAACTAGACTTAAACTAAGAAGGATAACTATGACTAAATGTGACTAAAACTAATATGCATTTTTGTCTTAAGACTGAATCTAAAATAGCTACCAAAATGAACACTGATAGGGGACCCCTTAATCTGCAATTCATGGTTGCTAGCTCTAATCAGATGTACTAACTAGGCTTATAAGAGAAGACTAACTTTTTATGCCAACGAACACACTAGACCCTTTCACAATAAACGAGCAAACATGAGAGAAAAACAGAGCAAGCACACTCTCGCAGTTCGTTCACGAAACGCATTCTAGTTTATTAGTGTGCTTGCCCGAAGGGAAGCACAGTATTGTTATCGTCAAGTTTTCTTTATTAGTGTGCTTGCCCGAAGGGAAGCACAGTATTGTTATCGTCAAGTTTTCTTTATTAGTGTGCTTGCCCGAAGGGAAGCACAGTATTGTTATCGTCAAGTTTTCTTTATTTATTCTCCCCGTTTTTCTTGCACCTAACTACTCCTCGCCCGATTGAGATAAAGACGCCGTTCAAACACCGAAACGTCCGGCCCGATCCGGTGCAACCTGCTATGACTTTTCGTGGCGGTACTCCTTGCCACTCCTTTTTTATTCCTCTTTTTCCATCACCTTTTTTCTCCATAGACTTGCATGGCAGAACTCTGTGCCATTATGACATCATAATAGGGTCATTAAACTGGCTTGCACCTGTGCTTCACTGACACCTCTCACTGACACCTGCGGCTCCTCTTCTCTCTCTGTCCCTCTCCATTCAACTGTATAACTAGGAATATTAAGAGACACCTTCCATACCAGGGCTCTACTCACTCATGCATACTCACTCATGTTTACTCACTCGTGCATACTCACTCATGCATACTCACTCATGCATACTAACTCATGCATACCCACTCATGTTTACTCATTCATGTTTACTCACTCATGCATACTCACTCATGTTTACTCACTCATGCATACTCACTCATGTTTAGTCAATCATGCATACTTACTCATGTTTATTCACTCATGCATACTCACTCATGTTTACTCACTCATGCATACTCACTCATGTTTACTCACTCGTGCATACTCACTCATGCATACTCACTCATGCATACTAACTCATGCATACCCACTCATGTTTACTCATTCATGTTTACTCACTCATGCATACTCACTCATGTTTACTCACTCATGCATACTCACTCATGTTTACTCAATCATGCATACTTACTCATGTTTATTCACTCATGCATACTCACTCATGTTTACTCACTCATGCATACTCACTCATGTTTACTCACTCATGCATACTCACTCATGCATACTCACTCATGCATACTCACTTATGTTTACTCACTCATGCATACTCAGTCATGTTTACTCACTCATGCATACTCACTCATGTTTACTCACTCATGCATACTCACTCATGCATACTCACTCATGTTTACTCAGTCATGCATACTTACTCATGCATACTCACTCGTGCATACTCACTCATGCATACTCACTCATGCATACTCACTCATGCAAACTCACTCATGTTCACTCACTCATGCATACTCACTCATGCATACTCACTCATGAATACTCACTTATGTTTACTCACTCATGCATACTCACTCATGTTTACTCACTCATGCATACTCACTCATGCATACTCACTCATGCATACTCACTCATGTTTACTCAATCATGCATACTTACTCATGTTTATTCACTCATGCATACTCACTCATGTTTACTCACTCATGCATACTCACTCATGTTTACTCACTCATGCATACTCACTCATGCATACTCACTCGTGCATACTCATTTGTGCATGCTCATCCAGCAGGTTGAGCTGGAGAGTTGACACCTGCCCCAATTCCAAGGCACTTGTTCTCTACGTCATGGCCACAACAGAGCAAGCACACTCTCGCAGTTCGTTCACGAAACGCATTCTAGTAAGTGTGCTTGCCCGAAGGGAAGCACAGCATTGTTATCGTCAAGTTTTCTTTATTAGTGTGCTTGCCCGAAGGGAAGCACAGTATTGTTATCGTCAAGTTTTCTTTCTTTATTTATTCTCCCCGTTTTTCTTGCAGCTAACTACTCCTCGCCCGATTGAGATAGAGACGCCATTCAAACACCAAAACGTCCGGCCCGATCCGGTGCAACCTGCTATGACTTTTCGTGGCGGTACTCCTTGCCACTCCTTTTTTATTCCTCTTTTTTTATCACCTTTTTCTCTCATTGACTAACATGGTGGAAGGTTGAGCCATTGTGACGTCTACCACTCTGAGATAGGAGAAGGCGAAGCTCATTTAACCCTTAGATGCATGGGCTACCAATACCTACACTCTTCCATGAGCGGGGTCAAAAATGACCCCAATTAGAATGCATGCGTTTTATGCTGTAAACTCAAATAATGTCTTTAATTTTGGTTAAATATGATGATTTTTATTATATATTTGTCAACAAAATAATTATTTCATGTTGGACATATTTATTTATCACTTTTTATTAACATTGTATTACAAAACAGTTTTTAGAAAGGTAAAAATCCTAAAATGATCTCAAGACGAGAATTATTTTATATTTTGCATGTTAATTTCTTCTCATATCAAATTTCTTTTATTTTGTTTAAAATGATTATTTTTATTATGATATGGTCAAAAAAAACTAATTCACGTTTGACATGTTCACCCCACACCTTTCCATTGCTGCAGTGATTTTGGTTGGTAGGTATAGGTTATCTTCCAGTCGACTTCTCATATAAGGCGTCACAAGCTCATGTGAGAGCTCTGTAAGAAAGTGCCGCCGGGCGTGAGTGATACTTGCATATAATTCAGGGTGCTGAGCCTTGAAAAAGGAGTAGGCATTGAGGGTGGCAATATCAATCAGGTTGTACCACAGCAGCAAGGGCCACCTCTGCGTTTGGCGTTCACAGGTGTAGGTGCCAACCATCTGGTCCACAGTACCTACACCTCCTTTTCGTATGATTGGAGAAGAGGATCACCTCTTGTTTTTTCTTGCGGGTGTTTTCATCCACCATTTTGCTGTGGTGCATTGTGCTGAGAAGCAGAACAGCCTTATCCTTCTTTCCAACGTAGCTGACCATGGTCATACTGCCATTGAACCCAAAGTCAGTGCTGAAGAGCTCCCTGGTCTTCGAAGCTTTCATCACGGGAGGGATGTCTGGCTTGTTTTGTCGTAATGTTCCCACAATAGTCAGCCCCTTCTCCAAGAGAAGCTCTGCAAGAGGCACACTGGTGAAAAAGTTGTCTGTGGTGACATTGCGACCTGTCTGAATCCACAGCACAACTGACTGACGATGTTGAGACCCAGATTCTTACTGACTCCTTCCCCTGGCTGTCTCCCAGTGTACACAATCCCATCAATTGCATAGGGGGTTTTGGCGTCACAAAGCCAGGATACTTACATGTATGTTGTTGTGTAAAAATAACCTTCAGGATGGTGAGACTGCTGACATGAGATGTTATGATAGACAGTAAATGTATACCTGACTGTCACAGTTGATAAAAATCAAAGGTTCCTAGGGTTAACCTTTGAAATTCCATAGAAAATGCTTGGGGTCATTTTTGACCCCACCTATGCAAATCTGTGGTATTGATACAAAACATGAAATTACTTTAAAAATATAACAATTGGACACAAATCCAAAAGGCCTCATGTCAAAGACAACCTATTTGAGGAATAAATGGAAGGTTAAACGATAAAAATGTTAAATTAAAAAGATACTGCAAAAAAACAACCCCTGGGGTCATTTTTGACCCCACTTATGCATCTAAGGGTTAATGCCATAAAAATTATGCTTATCGAAAACCACCATCAAGTTTTATATCTCTTAAATGCCATAAAAATCATGTAAATCGAAAACCACCATTAACACTCTAAGGTCCAAGGCCTTTTAGACTTTTCTAAGTTGTCTGACATGCCTTGATGTTTTTGTACATTTTGCTTAACTCAAAACATTGATGCACAAATGGAATATATGATTCTATTCTAGAAGACCTCAGCAATAATATCATGTAAGTAAAAGGAATGTAGTAAAAAAAAGTTTAATTTAAATCAAATGTAAACATACCCTTGGAAAAACCTTGTTTCAGAGGTGCTCAGACTTTGTACAAAAACACATTGTAAAGATTTATTCAGAAGACTTTTTATTTCTGAGCCTTGTAAACATAGGTGTTGGCTAAACACATGTTAGTTTAGCATTCAGAAAGGATGTCTTGTTTCACTACCACATATTTATAATTTCAGAGTGTCCTGTGCCATTCCTAAATCTGTGCCCCTACAAATGCATATTGATGAGTTGGTGTGAACAAACCTGTGACACCTCTCGCAAAGACAAAGGCAATATCCTAATGGCCCTAGAATGTCTTTGTGACCCAAAACCCCCGGAGTGAATCTTCCCACACCATGAACCAATGGAGATCACTGAATCACCATCCCCTTATCATATGAATAGCTGTCATTTGCTAATGGGTGGGTCCTTAGCAGCAGAAACCCCACTCAGATACTAGAAAGTGCAACACATCAGTTCTATTCCCCTGACAAAGTGCTTATTTATTTTAAAATTTTGAACTGTATATATTATAAAAGAAAGGGGTTCAATGTTTCCGTGGTTGTTCTTTTTATGTCTCTAAGACGAAAACTTGCGGAGCTTAAAACAGTTTTTGACAAAAAAATACAAATATCCCGGACGAGGGATATAGACCTTAGGCAGTTAAGCTTTATATCATGTTACAGTAGTAGTAATAGGTAGCGAGTTGTTTACGTTCACAACCCACAGACAGTTCAAAAGGCCCGACAACAGTCACCAAAGAAAACCTAGATATACTATTGATACAATCGTGAATAGAGTGATGATAGCTAGCAAGCTATTTAGCCTTCACCCAGGCTCAGGTTTATTTTGCTAGGTATCGACGCAGAGACACAGTGTGAAAAAGGATGGAAAACTTAACTAGGAAAAGTGGTTCGGGAACTACGTGTGCAGTAGTTGGCTGTACCAACTCAAGAAAACACCTGAACAAGTGGTTAGATAGAGAGTGCAAAATATTAAAACGAATGTAGTGGCAACAGTTTCAGGTACAGTTTATACACCCGCTCTAACAGTGTTAACCAGTATGTGAGTAACGTGGGTTTTATTAAGGCATAGCGTGTGTAATGTGTAGCTATTTCATTCCGTTTGTTAACCTTTCCGGCTGTCTGTATACCAGCAGCAGAGCGGAGCATTTTACTCCCATGCCATCTAGGAATGAAATAGCTACACAATACACACGATATGCTTTAATAAAACTCACATTTTACGAGACACCAACAGAGGCACAACCGACAAGTCTTACCATTGAAGATCTTTGACGTTCGTTCTGAAACTACATACAGCCATCCAGGTTAATCCATGTTGTGGAGAACGAGAGTTGCATCAATCATATTTCATTAAAACTTCACACTTCTTACATTGGACATATCCACCAGCCTAATTAGAATCTGCATTGTCTAATGAGCAGAAATATCTCCATACAGTAGATTTCCCTTCGTTTAGTATCATTTTAAACTTTCCAGATGACTGTATTGCCCCCGCTCGTCAAGTGATGCGTGTCCAAAAACAAGGCTCCTTTGTCTGGATAGCCAGAGCTAGCATAACTGCCATTGAAATCCAATGGTAATGCTACCTAGCTAGGTATGCTAACTGTCGGTATCCATCATTAACTCGTTAATCGTTAACCATCATGTCACTGGCTTTAATTTAAGAATGGCATGTTAGTAGTACATTTAGTAGTACATTTAATATCAGTACACTTGATTCATTACTGCTGATGTGTTACTTATATATGTTACTTATTAGCAGTTAGCTACCTAGCCACTATGTGTTCCAGTGTGTTTTCAGTTAGTGTTAGCGGCAAGCTAGCTGCTGTAATATTTGAGTTGAGCTTCAGTTAAGACGCTGCGTACCGTACTTCATCATCACATTCGATTATTTATTACAAACAAATTCAAATTCAGCTGTAGGCATGAGATCTGTATCTTGGAGACTAATTGCATCCACAATTTAAGTACTGCAAGCTAGATAACTATGCAGTTGACACAACACAGGAGGTCCCTGGGCCTGAGAAGGGAAGGGAAGGAGTTTAATGTGGCTATAAAATGGAATTTTAAATGTGCCTAAAACTAGACTAAATTGTAAAGAGTTTTCGAAAACTAGACTGAAACTAAGAAGGATAACTATGACTAAATGTGACTAAAACTATTATGCATTTTTGTCTTAAGACTGAATCTAAAAATAGCTGCCAAAATGAACACTGAGATAGGGGACCCCTTAATCTGCAATTCATGGTTGCTAGCTCTAATCAGATGTACTACCTAGGCTTATAAGAGAAGACTAACGTTTTATGCCAACGAACACCAATAACTAGAACTAATTTGAAAGACTATAAACCAATGTGATACACGTGCTCTCTATCTATACAGTAAAAGTGTTGCTTACATTAGATACTAGACCTATAGTCTAACTCTAAGTGCATTAAGTCTAACAAGCTATATCTTACAATACACTTTAAGTAAAGCTGACTATGTAACCGCATTCATTCCAATATTGTTGCAGAGATGTTTCCTTTTACCAAGATAACAATTTCAACAATTCACTTAGCTCAGTAAGTCAGTATAACGAAACTCTGGAACTATTATGACCATGACACCTGAAATGTTTGTGCTTAGTAAATATGCAAGTTTCATAATACAGAGAGACAATAAATATATTTACATTTGAAGCACAGACAAGATTTATTGCATCCGCAACCAATACAAAATCAAAACAAGCCCAAGTCTCCCTCAACAAATACCGCACAATTCAGGTGCACTCATTGATTAACACGACCTTTGGAGGAATAATTACACCCCATAAGAGAATAATAATTTTAAGACTTCTCCAAGCTAAATGTAACACACTAGACCCTTTCACAATAAACAAGCAAACAAACAAACAAAAACAGAACAACAAAGATACCCTCATATGTCTAAACGTCAGTGGAGCCAAAATATAATGGTTGAGCTTGGTTGCTTGCTAAAATATATTGGTTGAAAACAAAAAGGTGTATTCAGTGTCACTGCAGACGGTTACACTGGAAGGCTGGCAGATTCATCCTACAACCTGCATTCAACGTTGTACTGAACACAGAAAACACAGTACTATACAGATTTTGTTCTCAGATATCAGTCTGTGAGGCCCCTCAACAACATATGCGCACTCGGCCACTGCACTGCAGAGCAAGCACACTCTCGCAGTTCGTTCACGAAACGCATTCTAGTTTATTTCTGCTTTTGTTAATTTATCAACCTAACCTTGTGGAATTGTGAAATATTTTTTGTTAACTTCTTAGCTTATGTGGATTATTATTTAACCTTTGCATTATTTGTTGAACCATGGTATTAATAAAAAAACACTACAGGATAGTAAGAGTTGAACTACTGCTTCATTTATCCAATTTCCACTACCATGGAAAAAGGGGGCCGGTCTTGGGCCTGAAATTCCCGGGCTGAAAAGGTGACCCCATTCCGGCCCTGGTCACTGCACACCTGAGAGTTGGAAATCTGGTTTTACCTGACATCTGTCTGTTTACTTCAATAGTTTTATAATGCTTTTATATACAGGTAATATCGACAAGTAACAATCTAGAACTGAAACAAAGTTACACAAAAAAGTTGCTGCACCTTCTCAAATTCAGTGTCAAGTCTTGTTCATCTAAATTGCAGAATAATATGTTCTATTAATCACTGATATAATAGATGGTTAGACAGATTGAAATAGCTTGAGTTTGGACTATGTCTGAACTTGCCTAATACATACTGTTTGCCTTCAGAGTCAAAAATGTATTATTTAGTTTGCATTTTCTTCATGAAATTTCACCATTTTCTGATTAGTTTATATCTTTCTTTTCTATCTTGTTTATACCTAATCT
This sequence comes from Sprattus sprattus, assembly GCF_963457725.1. NCBI lineage: Eukaryota > Metazoa > Chordata > Actinopteri > Clupeiformes > Clupeidae > Sprattus > Sprattus sprattus. Next base: position 17,867,334 of record NC_137919.1, on the reverse strand, counting down.
TGTTATTTGGACCCACTGGGTACGTGAATTTGTACTGCCCCTTTGAGAGACTAGGTTTAAGGATACTGGCATCTCCGTTTAGTCTTCAGTCTGTGGTTGATGATCAGCCTTTGACTCTTGCCTTCTCTCCCCCCTTTACACGCCATTTTTTTGTTGCATTTGCTGCACCTAGCGTTGTTTGAATCATTTGGTGCGAAATACAGACACACTTTTGACCGTTTACCTTTTGGCATTTCCTCTGTTAAATTGATAGCCCACTCTGTATGTGCTGCTCTGTGAAATGCTGCCTGCTCTTCGCTGTCATAAGACTGTTGCTATATAATTACCAATGAGCATGAGCAACACTTGATATGTAGGTTGTGTCTCTGGCCTTCAGTAGTGTACGCACCTCTCTGCACATCCATGGCTTTTGGTTGGGGAACACTCTTACAGTCCTTGTTCTTGATCAGAGAGAAGTTGATGTAGTCCATTACTGAAGATGTGTATTGCTCCAGTGCCATTTTTGGGTCATCAGAAGCCTCCAGGCTGTTAAATATTGTCAAGTCCGTGCTGTCAAAGCAGTCCTGTAGCTGAGGGATGGCATCCTCATTCCACACTGTTATGGACTTGGTGGCTGGTCTTGTTGCTATGATTCTCTGTTGGTTTGAGGGGTACAGGAAGAGTGAGAGATGGTCAGACAGGCCTAGGTGGGAGTCAAACTGTACTTTGTAAGCCTTAACAACATTAGTGTACACCTGGTCTAGTGTCACACTGCCTCTTGTTGCACAAGTATTGACAACAATGTGCCACTGATTCATGAGTGGTAATGAATGCTTATTTGTATGATTCATTTCTCTCAGTTTGGAGTGATATAACCTACAGTGGGTTAGTTTGCAAGCATTAAACAATCTAACATTAGCATTATTAACCTGAGACAAGATCTCACCACACCCATGCCAGCACCCTAGTTTCCAAGAAATCATGTGATGCAGGAATGTGTTTGTGTGTGTGTGTTTGAGTGGGTGTCTTCAAGGAAGTGCACTTTTACTCAGTCACTGCAGACCTGAGAGTTGGAAATCAGGTTTGACCTGATATCTGTCTGTTTCCCCTTATATTAAAGCATTATAAAACTATTGAATATTGTTATGGACTTGGTGGCTGGTCTTGTTGCTATGATTCTCTGTTGGTTTGAGGGGTACAGGAAGAGTGAGAGATGGTCAGACAGGCCTAGGTGGGAGTCAAACTGTACTTTGTAAGCCTTAACAACATTAGTGTACACCTGGTCTAGTGTCACACTGCCTCTTGTTGCACAAGTATTGACAACAATGTGCCACTGATTCATGAGTGGTAATGAATGCTTATTTGTATGATTCATTTCTCTCAGTTTGGAGTGACATAACCTACAGTGGGTTAGTTTGCAAGCATTAAACAATCTAACATTAGCATTATTAACCTGAGACAGGATCTCACCAAACCCATGCCAACACTTAAAATCTAGGGTCCAGCTGCACAGAAGTGTGCTTATTGATCTCACTTGGGTCTACCTGTGTTTATTGATCTCACCTAGGCTTTCCTGTGTTTATTGATCTCACCTGGGATTACCTGTGTTTATTGATCTTACCTAGGCTTACCTGTGCTTATTGATCTCACTTGGGCTTACCTGTGTTTACTGATCTCACCTGGGCTAACCTGTGTTTACTGATCTCACCTGGGCTTACCTGTGCTTACTGATCTCACCTAGGCTAACGTGTGGTTATGCATCTCATCTGGGCATATGTGACCCGGCACGCGAAAAGGGGGAACAAGTCGGCCGAGACGATTTCGAGTAAAACACAATTGAAGGTTTTTTTTCAAAATTAGTGATTTTCGTTTTTTTGCAGAATGTGCAAGTTGAAGTCATGAATAAGCCACTCCATGTTTCAGATAACAGTATTGGTTACCTTAAAAGTATACATTTTGTCGTTGAAGTTGGTACAGTTTGGTTAAATTCAGCTTCGCTCTCGTCGCGCTTGGGGGAGTGTTACCTAATTTCCATATGAACTTCTGAATCGCGTTTGTTATTTTTTTTCGACCAATCAGCTGCACATTACAAGCGATACACATGGCTACTTATACAGCATTATACTCCATTACTCTTATCCGAAGTTAAAAACATGTAATCTACTTCGGCAGCGGAGCATTTTACTCCCCTGCAATTTCTACGTTCAGAGACAGACAGCAGGAAAGGTTAACAAACGGAAAGAAATAGCTACACATTACACGCGCTATGCTTTAATAAAACTCACGTTTTATGAGACACCAACAGAGGCTCAACAGACAAGTCTTACCATTGATGATCTTTCTGCACGCAGACATTCGTTCTGAAAACTATCTACATCCGACCAGCGAGGTTTATCCATGTTGTTGTGGAGAACGAGAGTTTCATCATCAGAGTTGCATCATATTCCATTAAAACTTCACACTTCTTACATTGGACATATCCACCAGCCTAATTACAATCTGCATTGTCTACTTAGCAGAACTATCTCCATACAGTAGATTTCCCTTCGTTTAGTATCATTTTAAACTTTCCAGATGACTGTATTGCCCCCGCTCGTCAAGTGAAACGTGTACAGAAACAAGGCTCCTTTGTCTGGATAGCCAGAGCTAGCATGCCATTCAAATCCAATGGTAATGCTACCTAGCTAGGTCTGCTAACTGTCGGTATCCATCGTTTACTCGTTAATCGTTAACCATCATGTCACTGGCTTTAATTTGAGAATGGCATGTTAGTAGTACATTTAGTAGTTAATTTAATATCAGTACAATTGATTCATTACTGCTGATGTGTTACTTATATGTTACTTATAAGCAGCTAGCTACCTAGCCACTATGTGTTCCAATGTGTTTTCAGTTAGTGTTAGCGGCAAGCTAGCTGTATAGTTGAGTTGAGCTTCAGTTAAGACACTGCGTAGGCTACCGTACTTCATTATCACATTCGATTATTTATTACAAACAAAAACAACTACTTCACATGAGACACTCAACACTTGACATATATATATCTCATGTGAGGGGGGGGGGGGTGTTATGGCATATATGCTTAATAAGAATATATGAAATACAGAATAACACTAAAATTCTTGATTCTTCAGTGACACCTGTAGGGGGAAGGGCTACAGATACCAGATGTCAGTGTGACATCTGTAGAGGAGGGCTAATTTCACTGAGATGCAAATGAGCACAACTGTCTTCCCTTTGTCCCAGGTGAGGTGGCAATTTGGGAAAATTAGAGGTCCTTTTTCTCAGCAAAAGCTTTTCTGAGGGGTATGCATTCAAATGATCACAACTTATACAAATATTATCAGATCTACATGAGTGAGACATCATTGGATAGCTTTACACTTACACTTTCAGAATCTGTGAATAACTCAAAATGTCTCCGGGGAGACTTGTGGCTGGTTTAGCCATGCCTGGTCACATATGTGTGGTTATTTATCTCACCTAGGCTTACCACAGTTTATTTTAAAATATGCACTGTTACAATGATTAATTAATGCTACTTGCAGATTAAACACACATTAGTGAAAAAGAAACAGCCGGTATAATTAACATCCAGTCATACATACAGTATTTGCTCCAGCATAGAACCCCTAAATACTGCTTATACTGCAGCCACAAGAATTCTGGTAAGCAACTGCTGCCTCAATTCAAAATAAAAAAAACATCCGAAAATCAATTATTCAATTATTCAAAGCACTTTACTTTTGGGTTTTGGGTGAGCTGTTGAGAAGCCTTAATCCACGAGGATAGAAACTCTTTGCCATTCTGGAGGTGTGTGCTTTTGGCGATCTGAACCGTTTCCCTGATGGGAGTATTGGTAACAGATGACTGTAAAACGGAGTTTTCCCGGACCAAAAAGGGACCAGGCCGTCTGGAAGGCTTCGAGTGAATTCTTCTCTCGCTTTGATTTGCTGAGAACGTAACAGTTTATTAAAACATCTCTCTTTTTAATACCTCTTTATCTGACTCCATTTCTTGTCTGACCGCACTCTTTGAGGAGCTCAGTCTTAGCTCCGTATTTCTAATGCATGTAAATACCGGGTTTGGTAGGCTGATCTCCAACTCAATTATTTGTACACCTATCGTCTGTAATATGAAATCCTCCCTTACTTTTTAATAACTGGTTTTGTGTCGGACTAATGTCGCTTAGGATAATGCCACAGCTGATTGACATACCCACGGCACAGGCTGTAACTATTCTGGGTCTAACTCAGAGGTCCTATACTGCTGCTACGGGACCTTGCAGCTTGATAGTTGACGTGGTCCAGGGACGGGTGCCTGACTGTAGTACGATCCCGTATAACCATTCAATCCAGAGCAGAGGCTGTTCGGTAAGCCACCACTATATAATACCACTAGCAGTTCACTATAGCATGTCTAGCCCAGTTGAGGATAGCCAGTTGCCTCACAGGTTTACGCTTACGGCCACTGTGGGTCTGGAGCCACCTCTAGTTCGACTTTTGTGGAAACACCGTACCTGAGAGTACTTCTCTTAGTTAAGAATTTCTTAAGAGGGCAAAGTGGGTCAGAATATAATAATTTATTATAACAAGCACAAGTCACTTAATTACAGTACATCCAATCAAGTATGAAAATGAAGAACTAAAGCTAACCTAAAGAATACTAAGTCTAAAATACTACATGAAACATAAAAACACTTAAAGAACATGAACATACCTAGCTGCTGCGAAATGACTACTCACACGTGTGTGGGGGAGATCTGAAGACAGAATGCTCCCAGAATTTTGTCTCTCTTACCCTTAAGTATCCATTTTCGTCCTGCATCTAGCCTAATGAATACCCCCCTTGACAGGAGGTTTCTCAAGATGAGATTCACACATTAACAACCAAATGGAGGGAGTTCCCTCCCCCAAGTGGGGGTGAACCCCCCTCTATTCAGGGGCATCTTCGCCCTCTCACAGAGGCCAAAATGATCAAGTCTCTGATATCTATGTTTTACTTAATATATAGAGATGAAGAACTGAGACCATTTTCCCACTCACATTGAGACCATTAAAATGAGTCCAAACATCATGCAGAAATCACTTTCTAATATCACATTAAGTTTGACCCTCTCATCCTCATTGTCCTGTTCCTAGTTTGACCTCAGCATGGAAATTTACACAGAGACAGACAGGAATAGAGATCTGAGATAAGAGTCTCTGCAGGGGGCTGGGAAGATCAACACAACACCAGCACAACAGGGCACCATAAAACAACACCCAGTCCCACCAAATGAATTGATTAACAGAGGAATAATGCCATCTGTGATTTTCCACTTCAAAGAGCCATTTCCTCCTTACAATGGGCAGGGGCGGAAGGGTCTGTGAGGATGCGATTTGAACGCTGCAGGCAACGGAAGGAGGAGATGGAATAGATGTCGGGCAGCTCTGCTCCTAAGATCCTTCCGGCTGTTTTAATCAGCCTCTTGATGGCTGCCTGCTCCGCTTTTGTGCAGCTGGAGAACCATCGATCAGGCAGTACATCAGCATACTTTCTGTAGCGCAGAAGTCATTGAGGAATGTGTTCGTTCCTCAACCTCTGGAGGTAAAAGAGGCGTTGCTGGGCTTTCCCTAAGCTTTTCCCAGTTGTACTCTCTGTGTGCGGTTGGTCAGGAAGTCCAATACCCAGAAACACAGTGTAGCATTGAGGTTTAAGTCCTGAAGTTTGGAGATTAGTTTGCCTGAAAGGATCGTATTGAGAGCAGAAGTGTAGTCTATAAAGAGAATATGTATATAAGTGTTCTTTAACTCCAGGTGCTCCAGTGCAGTGTTAAGCAGCAGGGCTACTGCATCCTCTGTAGACTTGTTCTCTTTGGAGGCAATTTGGTGTTGGTCAAAGGAAGCATGTGTGATGACTCTTATGTGTTTCATGACAAATCTTTCCAAACATTTAGCAGGTAAGGGGGGAGAGCCACTGGCCTATAGTCGTTCTGGCATGTGACTGCAGTCTTTTTTGGGACAGGTATGATGGTTGATGCTTTGAAACAAGGGGGGACATGTGAAAGGGCTATAGAGCAGCTCAAAATATCTGTTAAAACCTGTCAGCTGGTCACCACAATTCCTTAGTACGCGGCCTGCCAAACCATCTGGTCCTGCCACTTTTCTGGGGTTGATGGTTTTTGAGCAGAGTGTGACCTCGTGGGGGGTCAGAATGGGTGCAGCATCGTCATAGGGTAGGGGCAGAGGCAGCTGACCAATGTTGTCCCTGTTGAACCATGCACAGAACTGATTCAGCCCTTCAGTCAGGGTAGCACAGCTGATCGTGTGGGGATGATGCAGTCCTTTTGTAGTCCGAGAGTGCTCTTATTCCCTCCCATACTAGTTTCGGATTGGTGTGAGTGTGGAAAAGTTGCATAACTCGTGGCCCGTGTTTGGCTTTTGCAGATTTTATGCCTCTCCTCAGTAGGGATGGATATCGTTTGGGTTTTTTCCGATACCGGTGCTTAAGCGATACTTTGAAAACGATACCGGTGCCTAAACCGTTCCTGTTACCTACCAGCTCATCTGATACGCAACAAATGAAGCACAAAACGGAATGCTCGTATCTAGGGGGTATTTCTTAAACAAAAAGGCTTAATGCAACAGAGAATTTCGATATTCCAAAATAGAACGTTGAGGAAGGCCCGAATAGCATGGTGGCACGCAGTTGAAAGAGAACGTCCTGGTCAACGTCCTGGTCAACGAGAATCAGACAAATCATTAAGGTTGGACGAATCATAATCAACCGGAGAGGACAAACGCTCTTCCCCGTCAGAGGAGTCGGAGCGCTTTTTTGCCATTGTGGTGTGACAGCGCAACACAAACAAATACATGCACGAAAGTCGAGCTGGCTGCAGAGGATGACTACGCCGCATACAAAGTGGCCACCAAATTCTCTACAAAAAATGACCACTAGCTCAATCAACCGTGCCAAAACACGGAACCCTAATTAAAGGCAGCTCACTAAAGTCTTACCTTTTTTCCGACCTACCTGTAGCACTGCGATCGCACAATGCAAACTCTCAAAAAATCTAAAGTGACGTACTAAACCAGGGGTGGGCAAACTTTTTGACTCGCGGGCCACGATGAGTTCTAAAATTTGACAGAGGGGCCGGGCCAGGATCAGATGGATGGAGTGTTTGTGTAATATAAATGTCATGTAAAAATCATCACATGAAAGGATTTGGCCTTTAACAGGTAGCAAAGCATTTATTTGCAAGGCAATTTAACAAATTGCACGAACATGTCATAACGTGACTGATCAAACATGAAAACATCTTAGGCCTGCGCCCAAACCAATTACCTCACTTGAACTTCTTTATTATTTACATTAACAGGTTAGAGCAGCCACCCAGGCTCTGTGCGGCATAGAGATGCAACGATAATTCGACAAAATTGACGACGTCGATTGTGAAAAATGCTCAACGTGGATTTTTATAGTCGACGCATCATTTAATAAAAAAATAAAACAAATATATATATTTTTTTTTTGGGGTCAGACGTTAGCGGAGCTACCGGTATTCTCCATACGGCGTTGCAATGCACTATTTTGCCTAATAATAATTGACCATCATTGAGACAAATGGAACAGAATCTGCAAATAACCTAGCATACAATTCAAACTACTGACAGAGAAGACAAAGATAACACCTGCTTTCTATATTTTTATAGCAGTGAAACATTCAATTATATATATATTGCTTTACATGTGCACAATTTGAAAATATGCATGAAAGATCATGCATCATTTTCTTTACCCTCCGTTGTCCTACCATCATGTGCTGCATATCAGAAATTGCCGACAGAAAAGCGAATTATTCTGAGTTGGCTCATGTTACCATGGAAACAATAAACAAAGCTACGGCCCACACATGCATTGCGAGATCATGCACCATCTAGCGGGGAAATGGGGGCATTACAGGAGAAGGGTAAAATTTAATTTAATAATGATAATATTTGGACAAGTTCGGTGGGCCGGCTAAAAATGCCCAAAAGGCCGTATACAGCCCGCGGGCCGTACTTTGCCCATGTCTGTACTAAACAGTACCTGTTTGACTAGGTGGTTCGCAATGCACCGCAACCCCTACCAAAAAACAACACTAAACTCTCTTGCTGATCTTCAGTGGGCACCCTGCCCGGTACTAAATCGTCAGCTCGTAGGGGTGCAGCAGACCAATTGTGCAGCCAACTGCCTCCCCTCGAAGACGCACACGACCAAGGATTACCACCCAAAAACAACAAACTAAAATAATGAATTGACAGAATCTGCCCGCCCGGTGTCTGCTGATCTTGGTGTAACGATAACCCACAGTCACAATACTTACGGTACTTACCCAAAGTCACTATCTAATAACGAGGCCTATCGTCTCCTACCAACCCTAAAAAGGTTCTAACAAAGGACGAAGACCCCAAATGTTACATACCAGCTCATCTGATATGCAACAAATGAAGCACAAAATAGAATGGGATCGTATCTAGGGGGTATTTATTAAACAAAAGGCTAAATGCAACAGAGAATTTCGATATTCCAAAATAGAACGACGAGGAAGGCCCGAATAGCGTGGTGGCACGCAGTTGAAAGAGAGCGTCCTGGTCAACGATCCCGGCCTTAAAACATAACGTGCTCTGCCCACGGCTGACAGGCATCACCTGCACACAATTACAGCAATAGACAAAAGTAATAACAAGGGAAATAAGGGAAAACAGTGACCCCTAAGGCAGGAGGACGTAACAGTGCCTGAACCGATACTTTAAAAAAATTGTACAAAACGACGATTGACGACATTAAAGAAAGGTTGTTTTATTGACAAGGCAATTTATTTTCTTCAAATTGAACAATATATTATATTAACTGTTTAAGGGTTACTATACTTATAAATAAATACAAAACTTGGCTTCAAACTACAGCTTCAAACCTTTTAACTTCAAACTATGTATGAAAACAATGTATGAAACGTTTACAGTATACATAAATAAATATAAATAAATACAAAACACACACGCACTCTGTACACACACTACACCTTAAAACTTTGAAAATTCTTTTGCAAAAATATGAGCATATTTGCTTTCGGAGTCAAAAATGTAGTATTTAGTTTGAATTTTTTTCATGAAATTTCTCCATTTCCTGATTTGTTTATACCTTTCTTTTCTTTTTTGTTTATACTTAATCTTGTTATTTGAACCCACTGGGTACGTGACTTTTTACAGCCCCTTTAAGAGACTAGGTTTAGGGTTACTGGCATCTCTGTTTAGTCTTCAGTCTAACTATAGTGAGTTGTTGATTGATGTCCTGTCATTGGCAGCCTCATCGGTTCGAATCCAGCATCAGCTGAGTATATCAAAAGCCCTTTGAGTTAATCGAAGACTTCTTCTGGGTCATCTGACCTGCTTGGCCACCACATCGCTGCTTGCAGTTATATTCTTTGCTTTGTTTTTCTTTTCCAGATACAAGGGGGAGCAGTCAAAAATCCTTGAGGGTGTGGTATTCCACTTGAGGGTGTGCTATCCCTGCAGGGAGTCGCACACAGTGGGACATAATACTGTGGCCTTCCGCAGTTGCGGACGCCTGGTTGTTGTCTGGCAGACCCTGCAACTAGAGTGCCAAGTTCTCCCTGACCCTTGGATAGGTAATCTCCTGTGGGTGTCCTCCCACCTAGCCAAAACGTACTACTGACAATCAATAACTAGAACTGGACGGCAGACCTATTATCCCACATTAACTTCTGCTGCACCAGTACACTCTCTGCCCATATTAAACCACATACAAACGTTATCCATACCCAGAATACATAAACCCAACGCAAATCACACTAGAAGAAGTATTAATCAGGAAAAAGTAATAAAGATACAAGCCTTATCAGCACAAAATGAAACTTGCACAATACTAAAACTGGGCCTTATTAACATTCGGTCCTTAACATCAAAAGGTGCACTTATAAATGAGCTGATAACAGACAACAACATCCAAATACTTTTCCTAACTGAAAGCTGGTTAAAACCAGATTAATTCATAGCCCTAAATGAATCTACCCCTCCAAGTCATGTTAACTGCCACATCCCCCGCAGCACAGGACGCGGAGGTGGAGTTGCTACAATTTCCCTCGCTAATCTAGTATTTCCCCAAGACCTAAATATAAATTTGCATCATTTTAAGTCCTCGTACTTCAACTTATGCATTCAAACTCAAAAGCCACTAACCCGGTCACTCTTGTGACACTATATACACCACCAGGTTCCTAAACAGAATTTTTATCCGAATTTTCCGATTTCCTATCCGCCCTGATTGTAAATTCTGATAAAATCCTGATAGTGGGAGATTTTAATATCCACATGGATAATGAAAATAATAGCCTTACAATTGCACTCCAATCACTGATACACTCTATCGGGTTCTCACAACATGTAAACACACCAACTCACTACCATAATCACACCATTGACCTTTATTAACACATGGCCTAGAAATTGTCCGCCCTATATTTCTACCCCAAAATTCTACCCTTTCAGATCACCACCTAATTACATTCAATATGAAATTAGAACTCCGTCAAACATCTGAAATAACCCACTTCTACAGCCATTGTCCATCCGATAGGACTAAAGCTGAATTTATATCAAAACTACCCGTCGCCCTCGCCTCAGCTCTTACCTCTGGCAAAGTAAATTACGTATGCAGTCCCCCACCTCATATCGATCTACTAACCGAAGGCGTCATACATGCGCTGCACTCAACCCTTGACGCTGTTACACCACTAAAAAAGAGAATAAGAAAACGGAAAAAACTGGCCCCATGGTACACTTGTGCACTTAAACAAACCACACGAAAACTAGAAAAAAAATGGTACTCCACCAAGCTTGAGGTATTCCTCCTGGCATGGAAGGATAGTCTTCTAAGCTATAAACGAGTACTCTCTGAGGCGAAATCGACCTATTATTCTTCATTGATTGATAGTAATAAAAACAACCCAAAGTTCCTATTCAACACTATTTCTAGGCTAACAAAAAATCACAACACAATCGAACATTCTGTTCCCATAATCTTTAGTGGTAATGATTTTGATGACCTTTTTCAATAATAAAATCCTTAAAATAAGAGAACAAATTCATAGTCTCCTCCCCCTCTGTGACCCCACACCCCTTCCAAAATGCGCCGTGGCCACACCCCCTCAACCGGGTGCTCTCCTTGAATCCTTCGCACCCATCGACCTCCCTGAACTAAACTCCTTGATCCTCTCATCTAAATCATCAACGTGCCTACTAGACCCTATCCCCACAAAACTACTTAAACATGCACTTCCCTTATTAAGTGAGGCATTACTCAATGTAATGAATAATTCACTTATTTCAGGATACGTCCCACAATCATTCAAAATAGCAGTGATAAAACCATCTCTCAAAAAACCTAACCTTGATCCCGATAATCTAGCTAACTATAGACCCATATCTAACCTCCCTTGCTTGTCAAAAATACTTGAAAAACTAGTAACTAAGCAACTGACTTCCTTTCTATTACAAAACAAAATTGAAGAAACCTTCCAATCTGGTTTTAGGGCCCACCACAGCACTGAAACGGCCTTAATCAAAGTCCTGAACGACCTACTAATCGCATCTGATCATGGGTGCACCTCAATACTAGTTCTCTTAGACCTTAGTGCTGCTTTCGACACTATAGATCATCATATCCTGTTACAGAGACTTGAACATTACATTGGCAGTAAAGGCTGTGCCCTATCCTGGTTAAGAGCTTACCTCTCTGATCGCCATCAATTTGTTCATGTCCATGAGAAGTCGTCAAATCACACCGGAGTTAGCTACGGTGTTCCACAGGGCTCTGTCCTTGGACCTTTGCTCTTTTCCCTTTATATGCTACACTTAGGTGCTGTCATAAGGAAACATGGCATTAACTTCCACTGCTATGCTGATGACACCCAACTCTACCTATCCATGAAACCTAATGAAATTGTACATCTACCCAAGATAGAAGCTTGCCTCCATGATGTAAAATCTTGAATGGCTAACAACTTCCTGCTCCTCAACTCTGATAAAACTGAGGATATGATTGTAGGCCCCAATCAATTGAGAACTACAATATCTACCCATCTACCCACATTCAATGGCTTCCCAACACCCAACACTTACATTCAAAACCTTAGTGTAACTATCAACCAAGACCTCCTACTTGACTCACACGTAAAACAGATCTCAAAGACATAATTTTTTCATTTACGCAATATTGCCAGTCCAATATTGCAAGTCCAATCCTCGATTACTGTAATGCTCTCCTGTCCGGATGCAGCATCAACATAATAAAGAGCCTCCAACTTACAGAACGCTGCTGCTCGCACACTCACCAGAACTAAAAAATATGATCACATCTCACCGGTACTCGCCTCTTTGCATTGGCTCCCCGTCAAAAGTAGAATCGATTTCAAAATACTCCTGCTAACATATAAAGCCCTAAACAACCTGGCTCCAAACCTCAAGGCTACCTCAAGGAATTAGTCGTCCCCTATTGCCCTCCAAGGCTGCTCCGTTCCCAAAGTGCAGGCCTCCTGGTAATTCCAAGAATATCAAAAACCACAATAGGAGGCAGAGCCTTTAGCTACCGAGCCCCCCTCCTCTGGAACATTCTCCCTGCCTCCATCCGAGATGCAGACACCATACCTATATTCAAATCAAGCCTAAAGACATTCCTCTTTAGTGCATCCTATAGCCAAAAGTAATTGCGTCGACAAACCCATAACCTGCTGTGCCAGCCACCCAGACATATCCGAACACAAATAATGTTCTACGGCATGTCATACAGCATATGGCACGTGTTGCGACTGTCACCAGCTAAATGGGCACTCTGCCTTGCAACCCTAACAAAGCCTACGACTAAAATCTCCACATATACCAAACCAAACTAAATGCTCAATGCCAAAAAAACTAAAGCACATTTCAAGACATGCAATACCCCCCTCACCAACAAAACTGGGCTATAGACAGCGTATGTTGTACCGTGGCCAGGAGCCGACTCAATCACTCATGTGCCAGCTCGGAAAAAGAAAGGTGTGCTGAGAGCTTCTTTTTGAGTGTGGTTTGTGTTGATTGACTCATCGCTTCCTGTACAGCATACGGCGCGTGTTGCCACTGTCACATATACATTATTGCCACCACTGAAATGTTTCTCTGTCCCTACATCCCTTACCCACCGTAACAGTAACCCTACGAGTACAGTAAACTGGTCTTGCCTGTATCATGTATTTACCATCGGATGTCTGTATACATACTATGTCCAGCGACCAAATGCTGGCTGTGTACGACCCCTGGTGCTTCCTTTCCCCTTCTGCCACACAACCTTCCCCCTTTCCACCTTCCTTTCTCCACCCGGCCAACCTCAAGCAGATGAGTCCCCCCTTATGTGCCGTGGTTCTGCTTAAGGTTTCTTCCTGCCTAACAGGGAGTTTTTTCTTGCCCCTGTTGCCATTGTGCATGCACTAAGGGGGTTTAGGCTCTGGGCTCTGTTAAGCGCCTAGAAGCAATTGTATTGTTATGGCACTATACAAATAACATTGAATTGAATTGAATTGGTGGCTCCAATGCATCTGCAAAACTCTCTCCAGAAGACTGAGACAAACTGAAGGCCCCGATCTGACACAACATCACATGGCAGGCCATGAATCTTAAAAACGTGATTCATTACCAGAACAGCTGTCTCTTTGGCCGAGAGGAGCTTTGGCAGAGGGACAAATTGCACCGACTTGGAAAACCTGTCAACTATGGTAAGCACAGTTAGGAGTTAGGGATAAAAACTACACGTGAGGGACCCCCTCACTCCCTGTTGCCATTGTGCATGCACTAAGGGGGTTTATGCTCTGGGCTCTGTTAAGCGCCTGGAGGCAATTGTATTGTTATGGTGCTATATAAATAAAATTGAATTGATTTGAATTGAATTGTTCTGTAGTGGGTTTTAGGAAGAGAAATGAACACATTTAGATTTATTATATGGCAAAAACATATTTAAGACATCTGCTGAGATTTTGTTTTGGATATGTGTGAAGCAGGAGCACCCTGACCCGGGAGAGAAAGCTTAGGAGCAGCTACTACCCTTTGCCTCCACATATTTATGTGAGGACTCCTTCTCTGCAATGACTGTGATCAAACCAAAGCAGAGAAACAGACTGTGCCTGGAGAAGAGCCTAATCACAGCAGTTGCCTCCTCTAGTGGGTTTTAGGAAGAGAAATTAACAAATGTAGATTTAAAATATGGCACAAAATTAAACATATTGAAGACATCTGCTGAGATAGTGCCAATTATAGTTATTGTCAGATATCCTCTGTTCAAATTTCAAACTCTCCTTCGCTATATGACTTTTTTTGCTCGAGCAATATTCCATGACAAATGATACGATGCCAACGTGACCGTTTCAGAGTACTTCGTAATTTTCCAAAAAAGCAGAGTCTGTTTCTCTGACTGACGTTTCAATTCAAAGTATGTACCTTGTGCTTGCCCAGCCTGTGCCTTTAGGAACTCCTGGGCTATGTTAGCATTGTGTGTGGGGAGAAGGCGCTTGAGGCTTTAAAATGTGACAGTAACATCTGGCATATTAAGCAGTGGGGTTTTCCATTTCGCTTTGCAAATAATTCCTCCCATTCAGGCAAGAACGTGCAGTGTTCATCTTCATATTTTCGTTTAGTTTTACGCTTTTCTGGATCATGGCATTCTTTCAGTAGCTACTGCTAGTCTGGCTAGTAACTCTCTGAGACTGGGTGCACACATTAGAATGTTTCATGTTTTGAACATTAACGTTACTTCAAGACATCTCTCAAGATCGCGTGATGACGAAATATACATGAATAAATACCCCATTCAAATCGGACAGCTTTTTGTCTGTATTTCCAAGTATATTGCGTGAAAAATATGCTTTTTAGATGTTTATTTTACAATATGAAAATTCTGTACACCAAGAGAAAAGTCAGTGAGCACTCCAGCTGGATCCGTGCCGCACGTCAGCCGGCAAAGAGCCAGCGCGGCTCACGAGCTGCAGGTTCGCCACCCCTGATAGTGGTAACAGACTGTTGTTTTACGTATAACAACGTGAATACGCTCATTAACGTTTGATCAATGTTGAGAGTTTATGTAAACACGTTTAAAAAAGTTTGACTGACTGAAAACGGGATGAAAAACTTAAGGCGTCTGCCTAAAAGTAGTGCGTCCAATTTCTTATTATTTTAGAACAGTGCGTCCAAAAGACGCACGGACGCATCCCTGGCTAAAAGCCTGGTCACAGGGCACCTTGGCATTGGCCAACATTTGACCATTATTAAAATGTTCCAGGTGGACATCTTTTCCCTGAACTTTGGCATCCCTTTCCTGTTTGATCTAACCACTCACTGAGGCACCAGTTTTATGTCTCAGTAAATTATGAAAAAGGGTGGAACTGCTGTACCAGTGGTCCACATACAAAACATAGCCCTTGCCAAGGAAAGGCTTCATTTAAGTGGTCAAGACTGACCCTGACATCCCCAGGTCTGTGACCATTGTAATGTCTGTTGACTTGCGAGTATACACAATTATGTCCTGGACATACCCTGTTATTTAGCTCACAGCAGCTCACTGACTTTAGCAACCAGGCCCCCCTCCTCTGGAACAATCTCCCTGCCTCCATCCGAGATGCAAACACCGTACCTATATTAGAATCAAAGCTTAGACATTCCTCTTTAGTGCATCCTATAGCCAAAAGTAATAGCGTCGACAAACCCATCACCTGCTGCGCTAGCCACCCAGACATATCCGAACACAAATAATGTTGTGATAAAAAAATTAATAAAAAGAAAATTTCATCTGTGTGTGTGCAGGTTGCAAGTTGCAGGCAGTGTATGTTGCACTGTGAAAGAGTGCTATAACAGATCTCGGGTGTGACATGCAACTGTCCTCACTCACCAGAACTAAAAAAGAAAACTTACGGATGATATCTCCATAAGTACACTACCAAACTAAATAACAATTGCCAGCATTACTAAACATATCTTCTCCCTTTCTCTTTCTCTCTCTCTCTCCTTCCATATCATATTGCTTATGCCTATAATAACACTGATAAAATAGCCATATTGCCTTCTGTTAAATCTACTACCCAAATGTATCTCCCTATCTGTTTCTGAAATTGATGTCTACTTACATAAATGTTCTCTCTCCCTTATAGCATGTTCCAATCGCTGATGGAAGTGGAACTATTGCTCCTCAACCCCACCACTCCGCATCTACACACATGTACAGCTGAACTCTACCCACTCACTTTCTTCCTTTTCTTTCCCTACTAATCAAGACTATCTCCGCCATGGGACGCTGCTGTAGTCTCTCCACCTGGTCTACCTGGAGAAACCCTCTGCCATTGCACCCACCGCCACTGCATTGCCGTACACCTACTCTACCCAATACCCTATGCTAGTATTTATATACAATATACATTATTGCCACCACTGAAATGTTTCTCTGTCCCTACATCTCTTACCCCTGTAACAGTAACCCTATTGGTACAGTAATCTGGTCTTGCCTGTATCATCTATTTATCAGCGGATGTCTGTATACATACTATGTCCAGCAACCCTTCTGCCACACAACCCTCCCCCTTCCCCCTTCCCCCCTTCCCACCTTCCTGTCTCCACCAGGCCTTCCTCAAGCAGATGGGTCCCCCCTTATGTGCCCTGGTTCTGCCTAAGGTTTCTTGCTGCCTAACAGGGAGTTTTTCCTTGCCCCTGTTGCCATTGTGCATGCACTAAGGGGGTTAAGGGTCTGGGCTCTGTTAAGCGCCTAGAGGCAATTGTATTGTTATGGCGCTATACAAATAAAATTCAAATTTAAATTGAATTGAATTTATTTTTGCATAGTTAAAGGGGAACATGAGTATTAGCATTTTTGTATACAAAGTTTCACTTAAAATTATTGTTGATGTAAACATTTTAACAGAGCGGTCCAGAAATATGTTGTGTAATTGTATTTGAGGTGGCAGTTTGTGTGCATCAATGATGAGACTACAATTATGCGTATCCTGAGGCGCATATGCCTCTAAGCTAGTCAGCTCTCGTGAAGCATTTCATGTACGGTATATTCCCAATGCGATGCTGGTTTTCATCTCGAGCTGTCGTTGGCCATGATATTTGACTGAACTTTGAGTGATTTACCACACATTTTATTTTCCGTAATGTATATTTAATATACCATTTTTCCCTACGGCGATTAATAAAAGTTTCACGATAAAAATCTCTTGTTGTGCTTGTCTTGTTGTACCGAAGGTCATGTCTTCCCTATACTTGCAAACCTTGTAGCTTTGTCATGTATAATTTGTCGTGGAACACACGAATATCATAACACTACATATAGTAAACAAAATGATAGTGACAAGACGATTTAAAGAGGCATAATGGGGGAAGGTGGCTGAAAGCAGAATAGAATAGAATTGTCATTGTATTTGCATACAACGAAATTTGGAGTGCTTCTCCTGTTGGTGCGACGAAGACAACAACAACATATAACACTACAATATTACAACTATCTAAAAACAGTAGGAATAGCTTAGAAATATTTATAAATATTAAGAGTACAACAAAGTGCCGTGGAAGAATACTTCCCTGAGAAACAATACATACATAATAATAATAATAATAATTATTATTTTTATTTTTAACGCACTTTTCATTCCAAAGAATCTCAGAGTGCCTACATATTAGAAATTAACTATAATAATACAATAAAATTAAAAACAAATTTAAATATTAGCATAAGCATAACAGAAAAGATTTAACACAAGGCCAGAAATGTCCAGCTTTAAAGGAGTCCAGCGTCTGCGTTGCCCTTAGGTGGTCAGGGAGGCTGTTCCATAAATGTGGCGCTGCCGAGCAAAAGGCCCGGTCGCCCATGGTGCGGAGCTTGGTTTTGGGGACGCGGAGGAGCGAGCTGTTTGAAGACCTGAGGGTGCAGGTGGAGGTTTGGGGAGTAATTCATTCTTGCTGGTAGGGAGGTGCATGTCCATTAATGCATGTATGGGTGATTTTAAGGACTTTGTAGTCTATCCGGAAAGTGACAGGGAGCCAGTGTAGTGAGTGTAATATTGGTGTTATGTGCTCATATTTCCGGACCTTCATCAGAATCCTGGCAGCGCTGTTTTAGATGTATTGCAGCTTCTGGATGTTCTTGCCAGTGATCCTATAGAAAAGTGAATTACAATAGTCCAATAGACATCAACAGTACACAGAATAATAAATACAGAAATACAGAGATAGTATGTGTGACTTGCAGTCAATTCGCCTTATTCCCCTGCAACGCCATTTTGAAACGAAAACAAGGCTTGGCTGGGTAACCCAACCTGAGGTCATTCTCTACAATAAGAAGAGTGATGATGGACTGAAAATGGAGCACATATCTTCTGCCCTTGCCCCTTATTATTGTGGCATTAATAGAGAAAGGGCATTTTCCTCCATGAGAAAGAATGATATCTTATACATGGTCAAGGCAGCTAAGTTAGATGCAACAGATGGGAGGAACTGCTACATCGCTAACAAGATATTAGCGTCTTAAACTAGCCTAGCGAAACCAGTTGAAATTCCCTTACTTTGACACTGACAAACTAGTGAGTCAAAGACACAGTCAAAAATCAAGCACGTGTAACACAAAACGGCAAATAAGCTACTTCGGCAGACAGTAGTAACCGGGAGTCTTAAGGCAAACATACATAATGCAATAATATGCCTACGGACCCTGTTATGGCGATAGCACAGAGCCCATTCTCCATATTAAACGTCATTGTAGTGCATTTAAGCTATTTTAAGGTTAGATTGCCAATCCTTAAGTACAATTGCTAAATACTGTAACTTTAAGGTTTTAGAGTTCCTTGCGTTCAGAGGCTTTTCAAAGGTTGCTTCTGAGTTTCTACAGTATTTTGGCCCACACATTCCATGTTTGGTGCATTTCATGATAGTCAAGTAAATAAACATGATGCTGACGGTGAGTTGCAAAAAAAGGATCTATTAATACCGCGATTATAGGGTGCAAGGACAGAAGAATTGTGGTCCATTCTCCATCCATCATTAGGCTACTCTTGTATAGTAGAGAATTGCATCTGGTCGGGTTTACCCAGCTGAGCCTCGTTTTCGTTTTCAATATGGCCAGGAGGGGAATAAGGCGAATAAAGTGATTAGTGCTTAGTGCATGTCTGTATTTAGTGTTCTGATGGCCGTCGGGAAAAAAACTGTTCTTAAGACCCGTGGTCCTTGCTCTAAAGGATCTTTACCCTCTGCCTGAGGGCAGGAGAGTAAACAGGTGGTGTCCTGGGTGAGAGGAGTCTTTTAAGATGTTATTGGCCCTGCTAAGGTAACAGGAGCGGGCAATGGATTCCAGGGAGGGCAGTGGGCAGCCAGTGATTTTTTGTGCTATGTTGATGACCCTTTGGAGGGCTCTCTTGTCTGCTGCAGTGCAACAGGAGTACCATGCCGAGATGCAGTAGGTCAGTACACTTTCGATAGTGGTGCGGTAGAAGGCAACCATCAGTTTACACTCCAGGTTGTTTTTCCTGAGTACTCTCAGGAAGTGTAGTCACTGCTGTGCCTTTATTACTGTCTCTGAGGTGTTGGCAGACCATGAGAGGTCATCTGTCAGGAGGGCTCCTAAGAACTTGAAGGAGTGGACCTTCTCCACACAGTCCCCATTGATGTAGAGTGGGGCCGAATCTGCACTTTGCCCTCTGTAGTTCAGAATTAATTATTTTGTTTTTGTGGTGTTCAGTGAAAGATTGTTGTCTGAGCACCACACTTTAAGTTTCTGTACCTCATCTCTGTATGCTGATTCGTCGTCTTCTGATATGAGCCCGACCACGGTGGTGTCATCAGCAAATTTAATGATGGTGTTGGTGGGATGGGTTGGAGTACAGTCATGAGTGTACAAGAAGTACAGTAGTGGGCTCAGAACACAGCCTTATGGAGAGCCAGTGCTGACGTGATGGTGGAGGAGAGGTGAGGGCCGAGTTTTACAGTTTGTGGGCGGTTTGTGAGGAAGTCCTTTATCCAGGTGCAGATGGAGGGGGAGAGGCCTTGTGCACTTTATTTGCTGACTAGTATGTCAGGGATGATCGTATTAAAAGCTGAGCTGTAGTCAATGAAGAGCATTCTTAGTGGAATCGGTCTATAGACGGTCTATATATTCAAGCTGTTGATGGCTGTTTTTTTTAGTGACGGGGATGATAATAGCTTATTTTAGGCAGGGTTGGATGGTGGAAGGTTAAAGACCTTTGTGAAGACCCAAGCGAGTTGGTTGGCACAGGAATTGAGTACCTTTCAAGATACTCCGCCAGGGCCAGCGGCTTTTCTTGTACTGATTTGAGCACACATTTCACCTTGTGTTCTTGTAGGGTGAGAGTGTGGCTGCTGGGGGTTGGTGGAGTCAGTGCAATTGTGGTGGGCCTGTTGACCTCGAAATGGGCAAAGAAATTATTAAGGTTGGTGTTTTCTTACGGTAGCGTACAGCTGAGTCAGTGCTGCACTAACGTTAGCATCCAGTGGTAAGTAAACAGCTGTTACTATGACAACAGTTAGCTCCCTCCCGTGGCAAGTAGAAGGGTCTACACATCATTGATAGCACTTCTAAGTCAGGGGGAACAGTGATTGTCTATGATGTTGCTGTTGTTACACCAGTCATTGTGTACATAAATGCAAAGTCCCCCTCCTCTGCTCTTACCCGAGTCCATGTTCCCGTCCTGCCTATGGATTGAGCAGTCCGCTAGTCGCACTGCAGTGTCAGGAATTAACGTGCAAAGCCAGGTTTCAGTTATAATCATCACGCAACAATTCCGAATTAAATGGTTTTCTGTGAACTGTAGCTCCAGCTCATCCATTTTATGGGTGATAGATCTAGCATTGGTGAGAAAGCTCCTCGGAAGCTGTGATCTATGGGGTTGTTTATGTAGCCTTGTAAGCAGACCTGCCTGGCATCCTCGTTTTTGCTTCCTGTCCCTAGATCGTTTGCTAGGTCCGCCAACAATCCACGGAGACCCTGGTAATCTTGCAATGTCCTCGGGTATTTTGTGGTTCGCCTGAAAATTCTGTGTTACTGAGATAGCTTGTGCTGCCATCCATAGTCCTGGCGGCTATACAAGTAATTTGCTTCACACAAACATAAAAAACAAAACACCAAATTGGAGAGCAAGAAGCCGCTGCGTCCATTCGTGCCACAATCACCATGACAACCATAACATGTACAATGTTAGCTTACGTTAGCGAAGTAAGTACCAACCCACTCACAGGCTAATTGTTACGCTGCTATTGGAACGCTCGTGTCGCCTCATTCTAAATCACACTGGTGTAAAAGTACGCTTTAAAGGAAAGTTGGCTGCTGTCACACCGGTGTGACGCTACGTTCTGAAAGGTTAATCTGTTATTTCTTATTCTGTTTTGAACAGTTTTATATATCATATTTCATATCTTTCATGAAGACTGTTTTTATGGTTTATTAGTGTTGTTTTCATTTGTGGAAGAATGAATAAATGAATTAACAAAAGCATGCAGTGAAATTTCGTTTGGTGTAAAGTTTTCTCTGTGCAAGTGTGAAGAAAGAAAGATCAAGAAATATTTTTCATGAATAGCAAGAGGGTGTATAAAGTGCCGAGTGTGTACAGTCCATGTGCAAGTGTGAAAAGAGTGTATTTGCTGTTTAAATAGTCTGTGTGTGTGTTCAGAATACGGAATTCTTGGGGAAATAAGCTCCTCCTCAGTCTCTCTGTTCTGATCTTGTAGCAGCAGAGACGTTTGCCTGACCCTCAGTGTTTTGAAAAGTCCATAGTGAAGGTATTTAATTTTAAACCATATATTGGAAGACTCAGTTTGTGGATTTGTCAGTCATGTCCAGGTATATTCTTGAAACAATGGTGGCATACCATTGTGAGACAGAGGCTTGAAGTTACACACTCACTCACAGCGTTTCACCTTAGATTATCTGCCTGCCCTGTGAGAGAGTTAGGCTAGCTTTACACGACAACGATCTGAACGCAAACCGCAAAAGTGGCGTTGCGTTCCCACTTTTTATTTCGCGTTTAGACGAGAGTCTTTGGGTCTTTGGGTGCATGCAGACGGTGACGCAAAAGTGTGTGAAATTGAACTTAACCGGTGCAGACGTGGAGGTACTGCAGGATGTATATGTGTCCATTCTATTCCACTATGGCTATTTTAACGCGATTGGGTGCTTATTTATTTATTCATTCACTTAAATTTGCAGTGTTTGTGTACATTTACATTTAGTCATTTAGCAGACGCCTTTGGCCAAAGCGACGTAGGCTACAAGGGATAGAACAGACAAGCTACGAGACCTAGTGTAATTAATGCGCCTTCTCTGTTCTGTTTTATCTGTGATTACTCGGCTTATTTGCTGAAATGACTTGGATAGATATCAAAGCAGCTTGAATCTCCGACTGATGGAAATAATCCGAAATGTTTGTTGTTGTTTGGCTGTACTGCACATGGATATGATGTCAACGCGTATGCGAGGGTAGCCAGCGTGAGCAGCTCAGAGCACACTTTTGCGTTTTCAACCCATTAGACGGGAACGCGACGGTGGAGCGTTTTTAAGATTTCCACTCTGGAGGGTGGGTTCATTTTTTTGCGTTTTTAAGCCCCAAAAACGCTGTCGCCGTCTAAACAAAAGGCACATCTGATAAAATATTTTGTCGGTTTCACCCGGGAGCGTTGTCGTGTAAAGCCACCCTTAGCTATATAAACCAATATCAAGGGGTGTTACCAAACAGGCCCCTCTGTCTCAACCTGGGGGGAAGGGCGAGAGCAATCTCACACCTTCCCGCCATGTCCCTACCAGAGAGTCCTTAACCAGGTATGCTGACATGCTAAAAAGTCATATTTATACTAGGTATAAAATAAGGTGGAATTATTGACTATGGCATATCCTTATAAACTATGAATAATAAATAACCGGTCCCTTCATTCCCCCTTTTTAAGACATTCTGTCTTAAACATAACATTAGATATTAACTATATTTTTCTTCTTTTTCTTGGGTGAGTGGCTTTGTTCAATATCTGTCTCACAAATGGGGCATAGTATTCTCAGCAGTAATAAATACATGTACAGTACATTATAGCCAGCAGGGAAATGCAATTAAAAAGTGAACCAAAAGCTTAAAAATCAAATCACATGAATCCTAACTAAAATAAACTAACAAAACGAACAAAACAAAAATGTTTAGGATTAAAAAGACAGAAGATTTACAAAATTTTAAAACATTTCCTTTCTGGTTCCTAAGTGGTACATGCCATGTAGAATTTATTTATTATAATGTGGGTTGACGGTTAGAACACTGTAGTGTCCTTGTAATCAAGTGTCCGTGTGTGTGTGTGTCTTGTGTCAAGTGTCCGTGTGTGTGTGTTTGTGTGTGTGTGTGTGTGTGTGTGTGTGTGTGTGTGTGTGTGCGAGCGTCCGTGTGTGTGTGTGTGCGAGTGTCCGTGTGTGTGTGTGTGTATGTGTGTCCATTCTTTGCTCCATATGGGTCGTCCAGCCAACACTCCTTAGCATATCAGGAAATGGCTCTTGAGTGTTTCCTTCAGGGTGAGAGGTGTTGATCGTCTTTGATGCTTTGTTCAAATGGTCCTGCCATTATAGAGGAGTTGATGTGTGAGAGTCCCGTCTGATGGTCCAATGGGTGTGTTCCTTTGACTTTTGTCATCTTGGCGTGATGTGGCTTCCTTCAGGTCGAGAAGTTTTGATCGTCTTTGATGGTTGAAAGTGTTGGCTGTCCCGAATGCTTTGTTCGAATGGTTCTTCTCTTCCAGAGGGGTTGATCTGGGTTGAATGGTCCCCCTTTCGACATCTTGGCATTACGCAATTTCCTTTCTGTCATCGTGACGAGGCTGAATGGGGCAGTTGTCCTTCATCCGCTAATCTCCATATTCTGTAACGAGATTTGGGGGGAGATAATACTGGACAACACCTGCATGAGGCAGGAAGCCTCCTAGCATACTCCACACATCAGACAATAGACATTTGGGTATTGGGTGTGAAAGACTGTTGACGTCTATGTCTGCGCCCAGATTCGTCATTGGATGTTAATGAATGTAGCGCCCTTGTGGTTAATCTCAGACAAAAGCAGGTTTTCACATGTGTTCATTTAGAGCAAGACGTTGAATATTTGAAAGTTAATCAAACAATTTTACCTGAAAACAAAAGCAGTGGTCACATTTGGGTTTAACAGTTCTGTAACTTCATTCATTCGATGGCTGGCCAGCCCATTCACACACAGATTATTAGGCTTGCTCAGGAGACAATGTGTCCATTCCTACAAGAAAATTAGTTATTTAGAGTTCCAGTTACAGTAGTTAAACATTTCATTAAAGCATTATGTCATAAAAACCCTTATTTCATCCAGATTTCAGGAGCCAGTGAAATGCCAAACCATCTAAAGCATTTACTTAATTCAGCGCCCCTGGCGTCATTTTGTTACGGTCAGAATTCAGCTACTAAGACCTGCTTAAAAGGCACAACAAAAACAAAAAGATCATTACTCAGGGATAGGCTTGCAATTGTTCGTAATTGTAACACTTCACATAATGATTTTAACTTGGGTTAGATGTGCCCAGCTTTCCTAAAGACAGGAGGCCAAATATTCCGGTTTGCATAATCACCATATAAGATCCTGGAAAAGGACTTGAAAGCTGACCCTGAAAAGAGTTAGTGAGAAGTCATGGTAATTCACTCATACAGCCGGCCAGCACACAGACACACACACACACATTCATTTGCTTATTCCAGAGATATATGTTCACGAAAGAAGTAAGTTACAGTGTGCAAGTTAGTTTCAAAGATGGTCTCATAAGATTCAGTTTTTCATCCAGATTTCAGGGACCAGTGAAATGTCAAACCATCTAAGGCATTTAATTAATTTAGTGTTCTTGGCATCTTTTTGATGAGGTCAGACATTCAGCAGCTTAAACCTTATTAGATGAAATAAATTCTGCAGTTATCATCTTATTTATGATATGTATTACTGGTAGGCTCTAAATCGCTCTGAAGCTAAGCCTCAGCCCCTCCCCCTTTTGATGTTACAGCACTTCTGTTGCTGTAAGATCATTACTGAGGGAATTTGTAGTTATCTTAAACACCTATATGCAGGATGAAGATTGTTCCCAAAAAAATAACCAAAAATATGCTTACAATTGTTTGTAAAAAAAAAAAAAAATGTTTTTACACTTCATACAATGGGTTAAGAAAATAATGTGTAGGCATAAAAGTAATTAGTTTTGCTATGTGGCTTGGGTGTGGTCACTTACGCCTGATGGGCAATTCAGGGTCACAGCCAAGGCTGGGCCTGACGTGTGAATTAAGTCTAATATGTGAAAGCTGTGTGTAACTATTTTGTGAATAGACACAGTGTAACATTTAGCAGTCTAAACTCTGACTTAATCAAAAGCATTGTGAAATCTGGATTTAGAGAACCTTATGTCTTGAAACATGACTGGTCACATCCAAGAACTGAGTTTCCACAATTTAATGTAAACAATGTACAAATTTACTTAGAATAATTTCTAAATTAAAGTTTTAAATGCTGCAGATTTTCCAAACAACCGTTTTGACCACACCACTTAAATTCTCTTGGGAAATCATATCTGAGCGGCAAACCTAGATTTGTGGAACAAATGTGCAACCAGCTCAGACTGTGTTGCCCCAAATGCCCGTGAAGACTTTTTTAGAGCCTGAATGGAACTTTTAGTAAGTCCGTGGGGTGTCTTTCAGAACATGGGAGAACTACTCCAATTTCTGGCAGAACACTCGAATATGGAGCTTCAAGGAAGCTCGAATTTGTTAATCTCCACACAGGGGTTGCCTGTTGGAAATGACTAAAATCTAAGGCCTACATTTTCCCAAGATTAAGTAAGTGTACTTACCAAAGTGTTGTGTCAACCCGGGGTGAAGAGACATCTTACAGCAAACTCAAATCAGCAAATACAAGAACGTATCTCTCGGTCCAGAACCTCCATCTGATGGTATTTCATTTTAAACCATATATTGGAAGACTCAGTTTGTGGATTTGTCAGTCATGTCCAGGTTTATTCTTGAAACAATGGTGGCCTATCATTGTGAGACAGAGGCTTGAAGTTACACACTCACTCACAGCGTTTCACCTTAGCTTATCTGCCTACTCCCTGTGAGAGAGTTAGCTATGTACACCAATATCAAGGGGTGTTACCAAACAGGCCCCTCTGTCTCAACCTGGGGGGAAGGGCGAGAGCAATCTCACACCTTCCCGCCATGTCCCTACCAGAGAGTCCTTAACCAGGTATGCTGACATGCTAAAAAGTCATATTTATACTAGGTATAAAATAAGGTGGAATTATTGACTATGGCATATCCTTATATGAATAATAAATAACCGGCCCCTTCAATGGTCAGGATGTTAGGAGTCCTTTACAATACTTTGGGCCCTGGTATGTATTCTTCTCTTGTCGGTCTCCTGCAGAATATGGAGAGGTGCTCCAATGGTGCGGTACTCAGGGATTAATCCCTACTTACTGCACTCACGGGTTGTTAATCAAGAGGTTGCAGAGAACTGTACTTTTTTTTACATTGTTTGAGATTATGCCCTCTGAATTTTGCAACGGCCTTCAATGAACAGTTTTTAAAACAAATATGTATTCTTGGTTAATGCAGCCCTTGGTGATGTGGTTGCCCTTGGCGATGGTGAGGCCCTTGGTTAGTACATCCCTTGAGATGGGGTTGCCCTTGTGCTTCAGAAGAGGTAATAGTCAATGACAATGAATTGCACTTTGAACCAATGTATTTTATGATTAAATCTGTGATTTTGCCTTTCAGATCTTCATGTAATTAATACATATTTTGATACTTTAGGATATTGTAGTTGTATATTTGCCTATTGTAATAAAAAAATCAGTTTTTCTTTGTCTCTATCTATCTCTCTATCTCTCTTGCTATTTTCTATATCTCCCTTTCCATATATACTAAATATCTGTCTCTCTTTTTTTCTGTTTCTCTCTCTCTTGCACAATGATTCAGTTTCAGGTAACATTGCACAGAGGCAGCAACGATGGCTGACATTTCTTCAGATAGAGATCAGTGTATAATACTTGAGTACATTTACCAAAATTAATTAACATGGTTGAGCACTTAAAACAAACATTGTACAAATTACACGGAAAGTCTTACAGTTTAGACACACAAATGTTCCAACATTGCCCTTTTAGGTAAGCTTCAGTGAGAAGATTCAAAATTATTGTACTGCATTCAAAAGCACTGTCACAACATTTACAACACAATACGGAATAATGTTGAAA
Organism: Sprattus sprattus; assembly: GCF_963457725.1. Lineage (NCBI taxonomy): Eukaryota > Metazoa > Chordata > Actinopteri > Clupeiformes > Clupeidae > Sprattus > Sprattus sprattus. The sequence continues at coordinate 17,840,014 of NC_137919.1, read as the reverse complement.
TCTTAACTTTTCAGGAAGAGCCTTTCATAGTTTATTAAAATGGTTTATCTACTGTGCGCAACATCAGGGAAGTAAATGTTTGGTTAAATATAATTAAATTATAGTTCAACAAATATTTAATATGACTGCTCTATTTAAGAAGATCATAGAGCTATTTTGTATACCCAGAGGGCAGTGGCGGTGCCAGAGATTTTTTTCTGCAGGTGCTATGGGGGTGCTCAGCATTTTACCGAGGGTGCTATGAAATTAAGGTGATACTAGCATATGTGTCACATTGTTCTCTACTACAACACCTACCCACCATATCATCACATCTGTTTACATGTTTCCTGTCTGAAACGTCTTTGTGGTCCATGAAAAGCACCATACAAATCGATCATATTATTATTATCATTAGGCTACTTCCGACGGACACGCACATAGCTACGTTCATCTGCAACGGTCACTGACAAAATGCATGCAGCATGTTATAGATTCCGCAATCCCAAGTACTTCGCTTACTTCAATGGGAGGTTAAAGTTGGCGCCAGATGACCACAAAGCCACCACTACCATGTCTGACAAATTAAACTAAACATATATAGTTCAATACATTGTAAACTAAACAGGGCAAATAAGAATAGCAAAATACAGATATTTCTAGATGGCCTATAAACATGTCCGTACAAAGTGAGACAAATGTATTCACATATCAGTGTTAAAACAGTCAAAGAGTCAGAAATGCTTTCAAAAAGTATATATTATTTCAGGTCACAATCAGTTAAAACGTAGAAGCGTATACCTGGCTAGCACAGACAGACTGCTCTTCCTAGGCTAGAATCTCTGTTTTTTTTTAGGCGGATCCAGAAAACGCCAAAAAGGACCGCATTCATTAATGTTACACATCAAACAAGACCGTTCCACCTTAAATCTTAAACGGTGTTAAGATGCAGTTCAACGTTCACGCATGCGACCTGTCTGTGTCGTGCTACGTGAACTATCTGTTCATTTCAATCTGTTATTATTTTCTTTTGTGAATGAAATATTATTATCACACAATAAATTAAATTAAGAACGCAGAATGATATGAAATACTAATAGTAAATAAACCATTATTTTCTTGGGGGTGCTTTGGGGGTGCTATGGCTAATCCAGGGGGAGCTGTAGCACCCCCTAGCCCCTCCCTGGCGCCGCCCCTGCCAGAGGGCCCTTCACACGACCAGCACACACCAGCCTTTAAGCTAAATAAATGTTGAAGCACTAAATCACTGGGCTGTTTTTTTAACCACCATCAGTGAGCCATGCCTAGTTACCGCCAACTCTATCGCCTCTGTCCTTGTGGATAACGGTAGATGGGAACACAAGAGCAAAGAATCCAAGTCCCTTACCCATGAAGTCAAAAAGGAGATCAAAGGGACCACTACCCCGCCAACCTGCTCCAACCGATTTCTGGTCCAGTCACGCTGGAACCAGTGTTAATTTCGTTGATGAAAACTATGACGAAAAATATGCATTTACTACCTTTTTCCCATGACTAAGACGAGACTAAGACGTGACAAAACCTTTGAAAATAAAAACTATGACTAAATCTATTTTAACTTTCGTTGAGGAGACGAGACGAGATGAAATTGTTGGTGGTTAAATAAGTCACAATAAAAAAAAATCTAAACTCGATGCACTTCCGGGGTCCACCTCTGGGGTCCTGTATCGCTCCACTCCCTGATATACCCAGACAGTGACGCCCTTACAAACATTATATGGTTCAAGCTCAGGCAGTCGGTACTGGAATAAAAAGAAGAACAGATATCTTGACACTCTTTAATTATAACTTGACAGAAAATAAAACACAATGCACCTCAACAACGGGAGAGAAATCTTGTGGCTTCAAAATAGGTGGGAAGAACACATCAAGAGGCACCTGAAAGCTTACAGCCCTGCAATTTCTGCCAGGGTAAATGAGCTAGTAACTGTCAATGATAATAGGCTAATGTTAACTAGTTATTAGAATATATTAGGCAACCTTAAATTAACTTCAAAGGGGCAGTTGAGTGTATAGGTTGTGTCAGCTTTGAAAGCTGACTAGGCATTTTCGATTTTTTTTACCTCCCATTAGCCTTGCCAATGATCTCCAAAACTTTTAGCTAGCTAACGTTAGCGAACTATGAGGTAGCATAACTAAGTTATACTAGCTAATGATAGCTAGCTAAGTTATACTAGCTATTGATAGCTAGCTAAACTCATTGCAGAATGGACTATTATAGGACAGGACACACATGACAATAATCAAGCAAAAATAAATGAATATGTGATTGGTTTACGTATCCTTATCCTTACCGTAGGCATAGGAGATCTGTATCTTAGAGACTAATTGCATCCACAATTTAAGAGATAGTAGGATCAGTGAGATTACCTTTCAGATATAGTAGGACCAGTGAGATTACCTTTAAGAGATAGTAGGAACAGTGAGATTACTTTTAAAACAGCAGGATCAGTGAGATTATCTTTAAGAGATAATAGGACCAGTGAGATGCTCTCTTAAAAGCTACCACATGGTGAGACACTGATAAACAGCAGGACCAGTGAGATATTAAGAGCTGCCACACAGTTTTCATTTAAGCCCTCAAATCAACCAGCATCAGTAACACATGGGACATCGATCTGGTCCACACATAGTTCCTCTGCCCCATGGGACCCTGCCAGGGTACCCGCGGGGTCTTAAAAAGTCTTAAAAGCATTGAATTTATGAATTTTGAAATAATACCTTAAAACGACTTGAAAAAGTCTTGAATTTTTATATCTGTGTCTTAAAAAATTCTGCAGTATAATTTATCCGTATCGCATTCTCCTCAAAAGTTTCATTTGTCAACCACTATTATTTTGAGTAAATAACGTAGCCTAAATAAACAGTGGCTGAACCAATAATTGAGAGCGCAATGCTTCCCCGGGTCGCCACCTTTTCTATGTCAATGGTCCCAACACGTCACTTTGCTACAGCAGTGCAACACAGACACAGACCACAAGCAACAAGCCAAGCAGAAGCGCGAAAAATCAAAGAAAATCTCAGCAGAACACAAGAAAGTTCGACTAACGCCGTTATGTTAATTTCTAACTTTTTTACGTTAGCTAGCTACCCATTTTATGCTGGGGTTATGGGGAAGTGTAAGTTTAATGAAGTGTGGAAGGATAAGCAAGTATTTTGCCACTGGTTAAGATAACCAGCCAGCTGCTAGCACTAGTACAGCTCTTCCAGTTACGACCGTGAGAGTGGATCTGAGCAAATCTTTTGGGTCCACACCAACTATGAAAGCAGAGGTGTTGTGGACCCTTAACACCATCGCCAAACACGAGTCCTACAATGGAAATCCAAGTAATCTGCGAAAACAAGCTGTTATTCAGGTGAAGGCATTTTCAAAAAAAAAAAAAAAAAACGTTTTAATATGATATTTACAGTAATGTGTAACGTTGGTACGCTGCAACAACGTTTGGCTATGTCACATAGGCTATCCTGCTAATGTCAGACGCCTCGCAAATCACATTAACCATTTGAGCTGGTTAGTGGTTACAATAACGGTGTTAACTGATAGTACAGTGTCTATTTCACTTTGGAAAAATCTAAGCGCGAAAACGCCGAAAAATTTACATAAAAGACACGCTCGTCAGCAGAGTTTAGCTGCTAATAAGTTACAGATGCAGTATCTTAAATAGCCATTAAATTGGCAGCTTGCACATTGATGACGGCACCCTGAGGGGTTTCTAACTTTTACCAGTATAGTTGTATGAGTTAAATCGCAGAGACTATAACATCAGCTAGATCACTAGCTATCATTTAATGCAAATTGAACTCTTCTATTTAGCAACCAGAAAACACAACTTTAGCTGCAATTTAAGCTTAATTTCTCAAAAATCAGCTCACCAATAAAAAGCAGTCTAGGGCTTGTGTGTTTTTAAATTCACATAAAAAAATCCAGGTTGCAAACATTTTCGAAGCAATTTGACCTTGAATGTGAGTAGTTGATCGACTATCGTCTTCCCCGTCTTTTGATGCAATCCTTTTAGCTCTGGCATTGGTCGCCCATTATGTATTTATCACTTTACTGGATTGGAAGTCCACTTTCCAGGCTCTCGCACGCCCCCTTCAGTGAGGCAGAGGTTATGTTTGCCTCCCCTATGTGCCTTTTCACTGTGGTTTTATGACAGATCAGCAAGACTAAATAGCCTCTACACATACTATGGATACAATTTCAGTGATGGTTGGGTTGGCCTGTGCCCGTGCAACATTTAGCAAAGGAATGTTTATGATGAAACTGTTACCAGAGCACCCAATTGTTTACAACAGCACAACGTTCTTCATAGATCTAGCCTCATAATTTTGCTGTCAAAGTGCACCAGATTAATGCATTAAACTTCCAAATGTGAAACATTTTCTAATACTGTATATAAAATATACTCCATCTGGATCATGCCCCAGACCCTCCTAGGGGGCTCACATTATTGTCACCTTTTTCATCACTGATGAGTTTGCACCCCTGTATTTATTGTTGAGTTGAGTTCATTGTTCATTGCTCTCTAATCCCCATAACCCCAGCATAAAATTGGAAGCTAGCCAACGTAAAAAAAGTAACAAACTAAAAAAAAGTAACAAAACAACATAACATAAGATTGATTTCTCACGCCTCTGTTTGGCTTGTTGTCTGTGGTCTGTGTCTGTGCTGTGGTGTTGTAGTGCAAGTACAGTCCAGATGTTCACATTTGTTTGATAAATAAATGAACAAATGTAAAAAAAAAACATTCCCCCAGCTCGTACCAAGGCAGCACTTTGCTACCAGCTGCAGCGCTCCGCAGGCAAGGCCCACTCTCTACCTCTTGGGTGGAGCAGAAATAGAAGGGAGAATGGAGAAGATCACACACCACTCTGCACACCTTCATCGAGTCCCCATTGTGGCGTGTTCATGGAGCCTTCACCATGCTCGCCTATTTTTTCTAATGCCTGTCATTATTTTTGTTTATATTGACTAATGACTATTTGACTAATTTACTTATCTTTTTCGGTTGGTCTGGTCTTGGGCTCACGTCTCTGGGTGAGTAGGATAATGAATGGAGCGTCATTGGCCGCTGTGTTTGGCCTCCATATTAGTACTTCCTGTTTAGAAAGAGAGGGGTGATGTTTGATGGAGGCCTTACAGCTCACTCACATTGATGCGTTGGAATGCGTTGTTCCAACGGAAGGCGGAGGAGGAGTCTGGCGCGTGGGGTTCTGTTAATACCGGAGACGTTATAGTGAGATTGACAGGTCAACAAACCAATCACGTCACTAGCAAGCTTTTACCCTGTGAGTAGTAGCATTCTATCATTAGACAGGGTGCTCAGACAACTCGCAAATCCTATGATACGTACTTTTCTGTTACAATAAAGGTTTTTTTACATTGTACAGTGTCTAACTTTTTAACTTTTAAAAAATCTAACCAAAAAAAAGTAAAACAACCAACTTGTATGTACAAATACGACCATCTACGGAGTTTGGCAGCCATCTTATTTTTGGGGAGTTTACCGCTCTGTAGACGTGAGCATATACTGGATATGATTGGCTAGCGCCTATTCAAAGTGAATGGGGATGTGTTAACCCTGACGCATCAACGCATTCCAGCGCAACAATGTGAGTGAGCTGTTACGGATGTGCGAAAAGAGCAGCAAGGTTCGTTCAGCAAAGATTTTCTGATTGGGAAATACGAACTGGATATTTTTTGATTGGAATATACGAACTGGATATTTTCTGATTGGAATATACGCTCGGTGGATTATGGTTTCCGATCGCGGATCAAGGCTCAGGTACTCACTGCATACTGACAGCTATCTACCTGGTAGGAACATTCCGACGTTCTAACAGTTGCGTCTCCTTCCCCTCAATCACTCTCCACTATAATCCGATGTGTCGGCTGGCAACTCACCAACATTACTGACGCTCTGTTTGCGTCTCCTTTCCGGCGTCTAGCCATCCTCCGACGTTACAATTCTCTTCTTTTCTCTCCCGTTCGTAGGCTTTATGGCATGCCCGACTAAAGTTTGCTAGCGTCGTGTACACAGTGTATTGTAATTTATGTGTGGTGTGTGTATTGTTACGTTTTCTGGCGTATTGAACGAATATTTGTATTTGTGTGGGTTAATACGATGCTGTCTTATTGATAAGGAAGTTAACCGAGTTTGTGAGAGAAACTGTTGATGACTTGTTGATGCCTTGTTCTTTTCTTTTCCTTGCTATATTTTGTTTTGTTCTTCAAACTGCTCCTGCCCCTTGTCAATCTCCAATACAATACTTCTGGATAATTTATTTGCCCGGTTCTGGTCATTGTCTGCCCCCAACCCCTGAGCTAGCCACTGCAGGTCCAATATTCCGCCCAATCACTTTTAGTGCAGTATTGGGGCTGGTAGGGAGAGTGGCCGTGGTGTGACGTTCCCTCCAAGCGTCTGGCGCCCCAAAGAGCCAAGCGACCACCACCTAAGCGGCAAGGCCTGGACACGCCTCAACCACCTCCGCACTGGATGATGAAGGACTTGGTCCTTTCTTAAGATGGTTGGCGCTTGTGAAACCTATGTGAGTGCGGTCTGACTAGCTAGCTTGCTAAACATTAGCCTAGGAAACACTTAAAATGACTAAACATGGATTCTGCCATTCTCAAGAATATTCAACCACGTATGATAATCGTTTTAATAAAATGAAAAAGCTATATTTCACTAACATTTGGTGGGCAGATGCCATTGCTCGTGATCTCAGGCAGGACCGAGCCAATGTCCGTCTTATAACTATGGCTGTAGTGTACATACATACCATAATGTGATTGGCTGAAATTAGAAGAGATCTGATAGGCTGCAGAGAATATCTTTTTAGAAAAAATGCATTTTTGAAACTGCGTGCGTTTGGAAAGTTCCAAAAATCCATACGAACGAATGCAGGGATTTGTAACTCGTGTTCGTCGGGTTGCAAACAAATGTCATGGTGTCATTTATTTTTGAATCACAAAATACATTTGTGAAGCATGAAATACATTTGTGAATCGCATTTCCTTTGTTTGTGATTGCGTTTCGTTGGTTTGAAACGCGTTTCGTTGGTTTGTGAATTATGAAACTAATCTAACTCCATAGACAGTAGGGGCGCGAATGGACGCGATGAATGGGAGATTTATTTTTTTACCCATGATCTATGACGTATTAATTGTAGCTGGAAAATTAAAAAAAACTTTAGTTTAGTTTAGTTAGGCCTGTGTACTGTTCACGCTACGTGTTTTACACATTCAGTGTGTTGACAGTCAGCTCAACAGTCAGCCAAACTTGATTTCACGAGTCAGGTAGTGAGCGCCTTGCTCCTTTAACATTTGCTGACCTAAATAAGATGATATTTGTTATTACTTGGGGTTATTTCAATAATTAAACATTTTAAGCTTGGCCTACCATTTTATGGGAGCGATGAGGGACAGGTGGGCCTTGAGTAGGACCCCTTGTTCAATGTGGGGAATGAAAGTTTGAGAACCACTGCCTTAACTCTTTGATGACGGTCCATTCAAATTTCGGTCACTCATGACTGGTCACGTACCTGGTTACATTCTTGTTCTATTTCACTCAATCTTCGTTCCCATGGTACTGAAAATGATGTTTACAGTTGTCCAATCACAAGGATGTATTTCATTTGTGTACCCAATCTCAAATACCATTGGTTTAGAGACGTTTTACCGGAAAAAATAATTGACGGTGCTTCATATCAAACCTGGCGTTTTCAAGCAAAGTGATACGCTCGATCAAGCGGTTCAGCTTTGTTTACAAACGGAAAATGAAGAGGATAACGATGCAGATAGTTCAACTGGCAGGATGAACAGTGGAGAAGAGTAAGAACTTGATAATCTGTTAATGAATGATTGTGATCTGATCAAGAATTGAGGTGAGATGCGTCTATGTTGACTCCTGAACGACACGCTGTTTATCCTTACATTACAATTTCCGCTTTTTTGCGCCATCAATATATACATATATTTTTAGTAACACTAAACGTTTGAACATTATATTATTATTTGGAAGGGGTATTGGAAGTTATTAGCCGTTTTCTTGAATATAACCGATGTGTTTCCAGTGTTTTGGGTCCACGTGGAATGACGTGTCATTCATGGATTCGTTCGTGTCATATGTCCCGCATAAATTAGCATACATTTTTTTTTAATAATTTAAATTGAGAGATTTTTTTTTTTACATCTATTCTACGTTGGCATGGGTGTGGTGGAATACTGTCTCAGGTTAATAATGCTAATGTTTGATTGTTTAATTCTTCCAAACTTAATCAATGTAGGTTATATCACTCCAAACTGAGAGAAATTATCATAATAATAAGCATTCATTATGATTCATGAATCAGTGGCACACACATTGTCGTCTAATGGATTTTCTGATGTTTTTATTTCATTTTGATTTGATGCAGCAGTTGCTTCCCAGAATTCTTGTGACTGCAGTAAAGGCAGTGGTCTTGGTCGGTCATACGCTGGAGGAAAAACTGTATATATAACTGGAAGCTGTATATCTATTACGATGTAACAATATACTGTATATATATAAAAATAAAAATATTGGCACCCCTGCACTTCTGTCAGATAATGCACCACTACTCCCAGAACATTGTTGCAATTTCAAATGCTATTGTATTCACATGTTTATTTATTTAGTTTGCATTGGAAAAACACAAAAAATCTGAGAAATAATGTCAAATCTGACTTTATTTCACACAAAACTCAAAAACTGGAGTGGACAAAATGATTGGCACCCTCAACTTAATAATGGGTAGAACACCCTTAAAAATAAAGAAATAAAAATATCTGAAATGAATTGCTTCCGGTAACCATGAATGAGGTGTCTTACACCTCTCTACTGGAATTTTGGACCACTCTTCTGTTGCCAACTGCCCCAGGTCTCTCACATTTGAAGGGTTCCTTCTCCCAACTACTGATTTGAGATCAGGCCACAGTTGTGCCATGGGATTAAGATCTGGACTCATCTCGGACACTTCAGAACTCTCCAGTGCTTTGTCCTAACCATTTCTGGATGCTTTTTGAAGTGAGCTATGGGTCATTGTCCTGCTGGAAGACCCATGATCTCTGACGGAGACCCAGCTTTCTGACACTGGGCCCTACATTGTGCCCAAAAATGATTTGGTAGTCCTCAGATTTCCTGATATCATGCACACAGTCAGGGCACTGGGTTCCAGAAGCAGCAAAGCAATCCCAAAACATCGGTCCAGCTCCACCGTATTTGCCTGTAGGGATCGTGCTCTTTTCTTTGAAGGCCTCATTTCATTGTCTGTAAACTGCTTTACCAAAAAGCTCTACTTTAGTCTCATCTGTCCACAGGACGTTCTCCCAGAATTATTTTGGCTTCCCTAGGAAGGTTTAGGCAAACTCCAATCTGGCTTTTTTATGTCTCTGTGTCAGCAGTGGGGACCTCCTGGATCTCCTACAATAGCCTCTCATTTCATTCAAAAGGCGACAAATAGTGAGAGCTGGCACCGTTGTACCCTGTGTCTGCAGGGTAGCTTGAATTTATTTAGAAGTTGTTCTAGGTTTTTTATCCACCATTCATCTTGTGTTGCATTCTGTCATCAATTTTTCTCTTCCTTCCACACCCAGGGAGGTTAGTGACAATGTCATGGCTGTAAACTTCTTCATGACACTGCTCACAGTGGAGAGAGAAGCATTAAAATCTCTGAAAATGGACCTGTAGCCTTGAGATTGTTCATGCTTTCCTACAATTTTGGTTCTCAAATCCTCTGACAATTCTTTGCTCTTCTTTCTTTCTCCATGCTCAGTGTGGTATACACAGACACACAACACAAAGGTTGAGTCAACTTGGCGCCATTTTAACTGGTTGCAAATGTGATTTCTATATTACCAGCATCTGTAAAGATTAAAGGAGCATTACATGATTGAAATACAAAAATGTCTTACAATTCTGTAAGGGTGCCAATAAATGTGTCCAGTCCACTTTTGGAGATTTAGGTGGAATAATGTCAGATTTGGCTTTTCTTCTCTGCTTTTTTTCGTTGTTCCAATGCAAACAATAGAAATCAATATGTGAATACCAAAGCATGTGTAATCGCGATTTTTTTCTGGGCGAATTGGTACATGATCTGACAGAAGTGCTGGGGTGCCAATATTTTTGTCCATGACTGTATATTGCTATTATTAGTAGTATATATCTTATATATACGTATACATATGTATATATATAATAAGATTGAGTAGATGCAGCAACTTTCTTCATGAACTTTGTCACAGCTCTAGGTTGTTATCTAAATAATTTAAATTGCTTCACAATGTTGGTATCTCAAGGTAGACAGATGGCAGGTGAACACAGATTTACAACTTTCAGGTGTGCAGTGACTCAGTTAAAATGCACTTCCTTAAACACACACGCACACACATTCCTGCATCACATGATTTGTGGAAAACTAGAGTGAGAGTCCTGGTATTATCAATAACTCAGTAAGGCTGGCAAGGGTGCCATATTGAGCACAGTTCTTCGTCCAACAGCTGTGTTCCAGTAGTATAACATCTAAAGTTACATTGTTTAAAATAAATCATTTTGGTGGTACACTGACTTGTAAAATGATGAATGACATCTTTGTCACTGCCACAGCAAGCTAGCTGCGCATGGTATTGCACTATGTAACTTGGGGGTTAGGGCGCGAGACCTCTCGTGAGAACTACATTGTGCTTTATGGCACGACTTCACATAATAACAACTAGACCCATGTGCTAACTATAAGAGGAAGCTAGTGCAGTATTTTCTGTATGGACATCATGGTAGAGGCGATGAAGAAACCTAGGAAGACCTTGTCAAGGATAGGAAGAGAAAATAGAAAGTAACTGAAAAAGTTACTGAACAAGTCAAATGCCAAGCTCTGAACCTTGAACACACACACACACACACACACACACACACACACATTCCTTCAACATATGATTTCTGGGAAATGTGTTGGCACAGGTGTGGTGGAATATTGTCTCAGGAAAATAATGCTGAAGTTTGATTGTTTAATGCTTCCAAACTTAATCACTGTAGGCTATATCACTCCAAACTGAGAGAAATTAATCATACAAATAAGCATTCATTACCATTCATGAATCAGTGGCACATTGGCATTTTCTGAAGTTTTTGATTTTGATTTGATGCCGCAGTTGCTTCCCAGGATTCTTGTGACTGAATAATTAAATAATTAAAATTATATTGGCAAAATGTGCGATCAGGGGACGGAGGTGTGGCAGCGGCAGTTAGTGAGAGTTTAAAATGATATTGGAAAAATTTGCGATGAGATGACGGGGCGTGGCAGCAGCGTTGACAAAAAATCATGTGTTGCCCCTCTTCCCCAGGGCAGATGCCCTTCAAAATTCCGGTGCACTTCCCTGATAGTGTGCTTAATCTGGTATGTCCACGTCAGACAAAAAAAAAACAGGTAAGCCCAGATGAGATGAATAAACACAGGTAAACCCAGGTGAGATCAATAAGCACAGTTAAGCCCAGATGAGATGCATAAACACAGGTAAACCCAGGTGAGATCAGTAAACACAGGTAAGCCCAGGTAAGATGTATAAAACCATGTGCAACTGGTATAATCAATAACTCAGTAAGATAAGCAAAGTTGCCATACGGAGCACGTTGCCCAGTGTTACGTCCAACAACTGTGTTCCAGTAGTATGGCATTTAAAAAACAACAACCGTGTTTTAGTAGTATAACATTTAAAATACAACCACTTTGCAAAAAACTTCAGCAATACAACTGTGAGACACAGCAAGGGGTAGATTCGTAGTCAAAGTATAAATTAGGCCAATTCAGACATAGTCATTTGTAATTTGAATGAACAAAACTTGACACTGAAGGTGCAGGAACATCCTTGATTAACTCTGTTCCAGCTCTGGTTTGTTACTTGTAGAGTTTACTTATACAATAGTTTTATAATGCTGGTATATACAGGTAGACAGACAGATAGCAGGTAAAACCTGATTTCCAACTCTCAGGTCTGCAGTGACTGAGTAAAAATGCACTTCCTTGGAGACACACACACACACACAAACACATTCCTGCATCACATGATTTCTTGGAAACTAGGGTGGTGAGAATCTCAGGTTAATTATGGTAATGTTTGATTGTTTAATGCTTGCAATCTAACCCACTGTAGGCTATATCACTCAAAACTGAGAGAAATTATCATACAAATAAGCATTCATTACCATTCAAGAAGCACCATATGAAAATGTGTTAGCCTCAATGAAAAATAGATCTTTACATAACTTCCATCAAGATTTTCTTAGAAATTGGGTCTCTTCTAGTACATCACTTGACTTTGTACAGAAACATTTAGCCAAGGCTATTCATAGAAACTATAACTACCTTTCAGTGTCTACTTGTTAATCGGGAAGGTCTGTCCTGAAGTCTATTGTCCCATATGAACTGAATTAACAGTTTTAAAAGAAGGCTACATTTTTATCCCGTAGCCTGTGATTCTCAATCCTTATTGGTGAATCATTGCGCATGCTTGAAGATGCCTATAAAGTCACAGGAAATACTTTCAAGGTAACATTGCAGGGATTCTTTTGGAGAGCTCAAGTTAGGCTTGCAACCGAAGAAGCAAAGGAAAAGAGACAGGTAGGTCGAATAAAATAGCTCATGTAGTGACTGATAATAGTCTACACACAATAGTCTAAATTTCTTATTGGTCAAAATACGGTGAAGAAAAGATATCAAATGCGGTGAAGAAAAGAAAAAAAATTCTTGTGTTTTTGTTCTTGCTTATAGTCACACTGCAATTTACAAAGAAGGTTGCTATTGGTGAGCAGATTCACCCACAGTAAATAAATAGTATGTAGCCTAGTAAAACACACACACACACAATGTGTTGCCTACTAAATTATAATAACTAGGCCCTTCGTGTTTCTGCATGATAGAAAAAAAATCTGCCTTTCTTGTATTTTATGTATTTTTTGTGCATCAGACATGTAATTGCACTCCTCTGAATGGGCTGAATAGGCTGACTGTATGCGTTGCTGAACTGAATTGTCCTTTGCTTCGCTTTCCTTTCTACTTGCCCTAGGAAGCACAGGGACCAACCAAACAAATCAGGTGATGTAAATATTCCATCACAGGTCTCAGCCAAATCAAATTATGCAAATATTGTTCAGAGATTTAGAAAATATTCTTATACCTTATTTTCATTATTATTACAGTACATGCAATGGCCTGTATTGTTATCCCTAGGCTTCTCATTCTTCTACCTTTTCTTTAAAATTAATATTACAGTGCATGAAATGCCCTGTATTGCTATTCTTAGGCTTTTTATTACAGTGCATGAAATGCCCATGTATTGTTATTCCTATGTTTCTTATACTTCATTATTCTTTTGACCGACTTCTGCGGTTAATTCAGCTAGAACCGCTTAACGTAGAAAATTTGCTCGAACTTTGTTACGTATGTCTTGTAAAGGATACTTATGTTATGCATTTTTCATTTTTCTAATCGTTATACTTTTTAAGATATTAAAGAAAAACTAATACACACTTTCCTGTAGGCCATTGTGACGCCATAATAGGGTAATTAAATTGGCTTGCACCTGTGCTTTACTGACGCCTGCGCCAATTCCAAGGCACCTCTTCTCTCTGTCCCTCTCAATTCAACTGTATAACTAGGAACATTAATAAGGGACACCTTCCATACTTTACTATTTATTCCCATCTCTCTATCTATCTCTCCATCTTTCAATCGGTCCCTCTCAGTCTACTCACTCTCACACTCCATTTCTCTTCTTCACTCCTTTTTCTCTCCTTCTTTCAATATTTTCCCTTTTTACTCTCTCTTTATCTCATCATCCATAGCTAAAATTGGTTACTCTTCTTTCTTTCTTCTTTCAATTACTCTATCCATCAGTCCATCTCAGCCTTCTTTGCCTCTATCCTCCCTTGGATTTCCTTTTTACCCCCATGCCATGAATATATCTCCCACCTTATCCATCAACCATTCTAACGTCTCCTTCCTCTATGTCCATTCTCTTTCCAACTTTCACTCATTCTCTCCCTCTGTACAACCTCCATCCACTTGTCTTTTATATACCTCTCCAAGTCCTATTTCTCACAATCCATTTATTTGCTTCAGTCCATTTTCTCCCCTTTCCTCTGCACTCTTTCTCGTCACTCTGTCTTTATCCATAACCACTCTTGTTCAGTCTTCTTTCCTTTCTTCTTATGATCACTCTGTCCTTCAACCCTTTTTTCAACTTTGTATGCAAGCTTTCTCTGACTTACTTTCAACCAACATGACTTCCCTAGCAACCACCCAATTACCATAGCACCTGCCATGACTACCCTAGCAACGCCCTAGCAAACACCTCAATTACCATTGCAACATCCTAGCAACCACTTTGACTTTTCCTTTGCATGCATTGGTCACACAGTGATGACTTTTAGCATAAACTACACAGGCAAATATATAACACTGAACTGAACACTTTACAACTTATAAGATAAGATAAGACTTTATTGCCACACAACAATGTTGGTGGTATTCTTTGTCATAGGTAACTCAGGCCAGTAGGAGAGGAGAGAATGGGGTAGGGAAAACAAAAATAAAAATACTCCAGGTCAGCTTTGGGAGTTCAGGAGTCTGACGGCAGAGGGAAAGAAGCTGTTGTTGTTCAAAAAAGTCATTGCTTGGATGGAAGGAGTCTCTGATTATGTTCTTTGCACGATTTAAGCTACCTTCAGCATACAAGGATAGGACTGATGGAAGGTCACAACCAATAATGTTGGAGGCTTTGGTCACCACTCTCTCCAGTTTCATTTTTGTAGAAGAGCAACAAAAGGTGTTTGTTGATGTGAAACTTTTTCAGTTGTCTGAGGAAATACAGACTTTGTTGGGCTTTTTTGATAATGTGGGTGGTGTTGATATCCCATTTCAAATTTTGGCTGATGTAAGAGCCCAGGAATTTAGAGGACTCTGTAAGGGTTATGGGCTGGTTAAATATATTAACTAAGGCTTTGGTGTAAGGCCTCCTTCTCAAGTCCACAACTATTTCTTTAGTTTTTGAGGTGTTTAGATGAAGCTTGTTCTTCCTGCACCAGTCTACAGCCCAGTTCACCTCCTTGAAGTACTGAGTCTCATCCTCATCTTTTATTAGGCCGATGATGGTGGTGTCATGTGCATATTTGAGCATCTTGACGGAATGGTGGTGAGATCTCAGGTCATTTGTGCAGATGGAGAACAGAAGAGGAGATAGCACACAGCCTTGCGGCGCACCAGTGTTGAGGGTCAGAGGGCATGATGTTGTGTTATTGACTTTGACTGTTTGAGTTCTGCTCCTCAGGAAGTCCAGTATCCAGTGACACAGAGCTATGTCGATGTTCATGGCTTGCAGCTTGGAGAAGAGAATGAGTGGCTCTATTGTATTGAAGGCTGAGCTAAAGTCAATAAACAGCATGCGTGTATAGGTGTTACTTGACTCCAGATGTTGCAGAGTAGAGTGAACAGCTAGGTTGATGGCATCTTCTACAGATCTGTTAGCCTGGTAAGTAAACTGATGGGGATCCATCAGCGGTGACACACTGGATTGTAGGTGGGAGAGTACCAAGTGTTCAAACACCTTCATGGCCAATGAAGTGAGGGCCACTGGCTTGAAGTCATTGAGCTCTGTTGGATTTGCTGACTTTGGGACCGGGATGATGACAGATGATTTAGAACATTGTGGGACTACACACTGTTGCAAGAGGAGTTGAAAATGTCTGTGAAGACATAAGCCAGTTGATCTGCATAGTGTCTGAAAACAGCTGGGGAAAGCTGATCTGGTCCTGCTGCTTTCCTAGCCTTCTGATTTTCAAAAAGCTTACACACCTCTGCCTCCTGGATGACAAAAGGAGGAGAGGAGGGAGAGGGGGGAGAGGGGAAGACTGCCAGGGACTGATTGTCCTCAAACCGGGCATAAAACTCATTGAGTTTGTCAGGAAGATCAGGGTCCTCGACTGGTGGAGAGGCAGGCCCTTTCTTGTAGTTGGTCATATCCTTCAGATTTCTCCACACAGACCGAAGTTGTTGGTAGTGAGTTGATCCTCCAGTGTCTTAGCATAATCAGACTTGGCTTTTCTAATTGCAGAACGTAGATTATATTCGGCAATCTTATACACCTCCTTATCACCCCTCACAAAAGCAGAATGTTTTTCCCTCTGGAGTGCAGCAACCTCTTTGCTGAACCAGGGCTTCCCATTTCCATATGACTTCACGCATTTCGTCGTAATGCATTCATCCACACAGAACCGTCAAATATATAGTTGCCAGTTACTTAAAATATCAATGTGGCCAGTAAAATACTGCCATCAAGCCATTGAATTTGCATACACAAAAATACTTTTAATAATAATTAACATGTACATTATCAGCGACTTGTAACATTTGTATATGTCATCTATAATGTGGTAAAGATATGTTGAGTTATTAAAATAGCTTTAAAATTCTAATATCCTTATCGTTTTCAGAGCAACCTTGACAATGGGTAACGACAACTCAGCGGAAGAGGCAGCAGAAGATCAGAGAATCCGGGCAGCAGAAGAGCAGAGAGCTCAGGCTGACCGGGCTAGATTCAACTTGGCAATTGAGAAAAGGAAGGCTGAAGAGCAAGAAAAAAAGCAAGAGGCTATCAACAAAGCGAATGCTGAAAACTTGGAGATAGAAAAAAAAAAGCTAGAGAATGAGAAACAACAAGCGGAGAACATATTAAATTTGGAAAAAATAAAACTGGCTACGGAGAAAAACGAAGCACTCGCAAAAGCAAGCAAGTCCGAGAAACTATTAGATACGAAAGAAAAACAGCTGGCTGAGGAGAAACATAAAGCGCTCATGGTCAAATATGAATATGAGAAAAAATTGAATGACGAAAGGTTACAGCTCAAAGAGGCAGAGGAAAAATGTAAAAGACTTGAAGAAATTAGAAGGCAGACACAAGAGAAGATAGAGCTGGAAAAGAACATTGTAGCACGTGAACAGAAAAAAAGGGTAGAAGAGAAGCAGCAAAAAGAAAATCACGACAGGGAAAGGGAAAAGGAGGAGAAAAAAAGAATTCATGAAGAACTGAAAAATAAGATGCTGAACATTGCTGAAGAAACTGTCGACAAGTGAGGGGAAAGGGAGGAAATATTTGACATGTCTCCCAACAAGAGGAGGAAAGCATTCAATTATTCAACTATAGGTTGTACTTAACCAGTTTGAATTACTGATTTTTCCAGTGTTCTGTAATATTGTTAATGTATGATTGTGATTGAAAAGAAATGACATTTAATACAGAGATAATTATTATATTATTGTTTTCAAATAATAAATCAAAGGTGAACATTACATTTATATTCCAAATTTTGTAATACATTTATTTGCAAAGTAAATTGATAAAAGCTTGCTGATGGCTGGTGTCTTTTATTGATATGAATGTCAATATCGTGCTGTGAAAGCTTTCCTCACATTTATACCGGGCGTATAACCCTAGATTACATAGGACCAAAGAACTATGTAGTTTAGACATCTAGTGGGAGTGACAGAAGTGTCCTATTGTCTATGTTTGAAAACTTAGACAGCTGTCTTGATCCTTGATCTCTCGTTGGACAGGTGTCTGATGAGATACGTCTTTTTGGGGAAAGGTATAAAAGAAAAGAACGTTGTTTTCAAACGGTCTTTTAAGATAGCATGTACGGCAACGTGTGACGTCATCCACTGTGGGTACTTATTTGTAAAAAAGGCATACAGTGTTTCAATCACTCTTTGCAGTTTCTGTTCAAATAGTTTGCATGTATCCAATATATGTTGTATTTGTTTCATCACCACCCTCCTCACCAACACTGTATGCCTGGCCACAGATAACAATATGTTTACTGCCTGGTTCTTTTTTATGTTTCTGTCTTTAAAAACACCAAATAAAAACATGTTCTCCCAATGTTCTTCCACATATTGCCTATCCACCCCAATCCAGTTACTATATTGTTTTACTTGACAATAAAACACTCCAACTCTTTGCATTTAGAAAACATATGTTTCAGTCCCTCTTTCTCTGTTTTACATACTTTATATAATTCATCAGTTGCAAAACCAATATTAAAAAGCCTCATCTCATTAAAAGTACAATTGTGTGCTAAAAGATAATCAAAATTCTCTAAAAGTGGGCATTTTAGTGAGGATCTTATATTTCCCCATATTTCTCCTTATTTTATATTTTTAAAACGGTTTTCCCAATAGGAATTTTCCCTAGGTTTAATAAAAGTGTAAACCTATGGGAAATTTGGTTGTATCCTTGGGTTGAAATTATTGTATTTTTATTGTTGTTTATTTTCAATTCATAAGGAGCAACTCATTTTATTAAAAGGGTGTTATTAATGTTTGCATGTTAAAAAATTGTATACGTTAATATGTATTATAAACCAATCAGAAGTGTGGGTGAGAGGTCACGGGAGAGGGGATAAAGAGGAGTGTTGAAAGAGGAACGAGAGAGAGCGGAGCACGGAGCTTGAGGAGTGCCACGACAAGGAACAATGTGAGGGATTATTGCATGTAGCAATATTGTATTGTACAGTTAATTCAGGAGGAACGGCCAGTGACTCTCATTGCAAACTTTTACATGGCGATATCTGCCCGCATTGTGTCGCGGTGGTTTTTGACGGAACTCGGACAGAGTTCCTGAGGCGTTTAGGGAAGCACAGCAACAGCTAGTTCAGCTCAAAGTTAGCTTTGTGCTGTGGACAGAGATACAGGACTGTCAACGAGAGTAGCCAGCCAGGCCACTCATTCGACGATCGTGTCCTGGCTCATCAGTTCCCGACAGCTCTTGGACTACTGCAACGACATCTCCATTCCTGCCTTGCCAACATGGGAAGGAGGACGACGAGGGAGGTGTTTCCATTGTGTGGTGCTTTTGGCGCGAAGTAGCCATTTGGTGTGAGGCTCCACCACTCTCCAGAAGCTAAACAGGCCTGCAACGCTCTTCTGAAATCTGTTTGGGTACCCAACAATAGTGTATATAAGTTTGTAATAAGTAGATAAGTCCGCCGGCTTAGAAATAATAGGGTTGTGACTGTTTTTGTGTGTTTGTATGCTATTCGCGAATTTGAATGCTAATCGGATGCTATGCTACTAGCATGTTAGGTTATGCTATACTGATGGGTTGGGTAATAGCATGCTAGGCTATGCCATGCTTGGCTCATGTGTCTGATAAATGTTTCTGAGGTTAGGACTGGACGCAGTCAAATGAAAATTAGTGCTCTGTGTGTTGTATTCTGTGTGGTTGTACAAATATAATCTTTCATAAATCTATTTCAAGTAAATGGCCTGTGTATTTGATGTTTATCAGTAAATGGGCCTCATTTATAAAACATTGCATAGAAACCATCCAACATTTTGTCTAAGACATTTCCTGAAATGAGCGTAAGTGAGATCCACAGAAAACAGACGTGCACACAAAAAACACGTGTACGCCAATCCTTCGGTTATAAATCACAAATGGTCGTGAAATTGTGCGCAACTGAATATCCGCCCTCAAAACGCCCCTTTTTAATCTAATCAGCATATTATCAATGCAAACAGAGCGCATCCTCAATGCACAAACTCTTTGTGACAGTGGCAAGAAAGAAAAAAACATGTTAACAGAAGAATTAAAGTGAGGTTGACATCAACGTTCTGCTGATGGAACAGCAGATGCGGGCCAAAACATCGTATGAAAGCCTGTCTGGTGGCGTAATGGCAAAAGCAAAGTATTTGACATGTAGTAGACACGTCTCCGAAGCACGAGCAGCACCAGAAGCCGCATCTGTGGCAGCAGCACCAAGGCTTTGGTGCGCTCCACTACCGACCTGTGCTGTATTGAAGTGGGCTTCCTAAGCTTTCTGAGTGTGCGAAATCTGCATGAGAATACATTGGGAACCCTGTTTTACGCAGGAAATCCTCTTTCACATTTTGCTGGGCACTGTATGGAAATCTAATAAATTGCGGGCATATGGGATAGTATACTGCGTAGAACATCAGGCAAAATTCTGCTTAATGATGACGGGATTGCTCGACTGGTCTCCAATTTCTCATCGGAACGTTCCTGTTGCCAGGAATCCAAGAACGGACAATAGGCTACCTGAACGTGTATGGCCTGGTTGCCTCTGGTGCGCCTCTCTAGACGAGAGGCCATTTGGGCACAATGCTCTCGGCAAGCGGTACCTGCTTATTAGACATACATCATCCTGTGTCAAAAAGTCACTTTTAGTCTTTTTATAGGTTAAACGTTTGAGCGAAATGTTTTACACATGTGAAATTAAAACGGAATACCTATAAGATGTGAATCTCATTCATGTGTAAATTATTCTAATAGTTTATTTGATTTTATTGAGCGAAACATTAATTTGGCCTTTCACCATTAGCCCAAATGGTGACGGTGGTGCATGATGATGAAACTGCGTGTCAGCTGTCGGCGCTCGGAGAGTCCTGAATTCCTGCAGTACTCCAGTATTGCCGCAAGGAAATGTACTTGAAATTAACACGAACTGAAACCAGACGTAGAGCTACGTCCTTTTTTACGTCTAAGACGGTTTTTATAAATCTGTACTTAGACGTGGATTTGATCGCACGCACAGTCTAAGATCAGTTCTGTGCGTAAGTACATTTTATAAATGAGGCCCAATAACTAGTTTGGTAATAGATAGGAGTAGCCTACTAGTTTAGGTTTAAGAGTGGTATGCATACAGAAGTGAACCTAAGCAGAAGTGTTAGATATACGGTGAATTGCTTTATTTGGTATTGGGCTATAAAATGGTATTATAAAGTGCTTAAATAATAGTGTTAGCAGTAGGCTTTATCCTAGTATTAATTATATATAGAAGAAACAGTTAAGGAATTCGGGCAGCGCACTCCAGTAAATAGCTAGGACAGCTAGGGGGCGCTACATTTATAAAACACTACTGAAAAACTCTTTTAATGATTTATTTGGTTACTTTAAAAAACATACATATTACTTCAAATAGTATCGTGATGGATGTAGTATACAAGGCAGAGGGAAATATATTTACAGTCCAGTGGAGTACAGAGATAGGAGTAACATTATTTCTTCCTAAACAAAGACAGGTACAGTGGAAAGGAGCTGTTGGACAACTACTATATATCATATATGCAGTGACTTCAACATGTTACTTATCATTCCAGTAACTAAAGATAAATCATTTTTATATCAGATTCGAATTATTAGTTTTATACACAATGTAGAGGAATATTTTATATGGAACAAAATGTGAATGTATTCATGAGTCTAGATATATATGTTGATATGTTTACAGTTTGGATCTTTCTGAAGTTCAGAGATCAGCTGGCGTGCTGCAGGTCCAAGATGATTCCCCTCCAGATAAAGCACTCTGAGGGCTGATGGATTTGATCTTACTGCTGATAGTAAAGATCTGAAGCCTTCATCTGTAGTACTGCAGCGTTCCAGGCTGTAGAGAGAAAGAAGTAAAGACTCTATTAGATCAGCTGAGGGACACACATGAGGACAAAGAGGGAAGCAGTTATTACCTCATGTGTTCTGTGCATGCTGGACATGTAAGGCATCAAAATAAAGAGAGTATAAATGTACAAAGTACAGTATGTGACAGTAATACAGTTAATGCGTTTGTGTTTCAAAATGATGTGAAATGTGTGCGTGTCTCTATATTATATGTTGCATGTGTGTGTGTGTGCGTGTGTGTGTCTCTCTCTCTATATTATATGTTGATGGGTGGTTGTGTGAGAGGGAACATGAAAATTCCCTGTCAGCAGTCAGGTCTTGGTCTTGTGATACTCACTTTAGTTTAGCATGACAAACATTAGAGAAAAAAGGACACATACTCTGTGTTTTCTTTTAGATAATAAAATTGAACTGTAAATGTTTTTTTCTTGATATTTTGTGTATGTGTATGTATGTATAAAAAAGATGGGAAGGGAGTTTGTTAGGAAGTGTTTTACTGCTGTATTTACTGCCTTACACACAGTCTGCTTTGCAGACACACACCAGTGCATGTATTTGTAAGTCTGTGTGTGTGAGTGCGCATGCGTTCTGGTCCTGCAGCTACTGGGGCTGGCTGCAGCACATTTCTTCCTCAGCTCCCTTTCTGCCATTTTTACACTACACACACACTATGCTGATCTGCACTACACATACACTGTGCTGATCTGCACTACACACACACTATGCTGATCTGATCTGCAATACACACACACTATGCTGATCTGATCTGCACTACACACACACTATGCTGGTCGGCACTACACATTGTAGCGGTGGCCACCCCAGGTAATTAAATAGTTCTGGCGCCAGGCAGGCCCAAAATCCTGCCACTTGATTGGGGTGATACCGTCAGCAATTTAACGGAATAGTAAATGTAAAATAAAGAGAAACAGCTCAGAAATGTCTTTAAACGTACCTCGTACTTATTTACTCAATAAATCACCCAATAAACACATTATCAAACATCACACAATTCTCTCCTGTAACCCACGTTATGACAAAACACAAAATAAACAAAACAATGCACTTTAATGTATGTGTGGATGCGTGCGTGCAAGGTTATGTGCGTCTATGTAGTGTGAAGCAGCTCGAGAGTCAGGAAGTATAGACAAAAAGGCTCTTCAGTATGGAAACTCAATTGGCTTGAGTATGAACATAGAGCAAGGTGCTCTCCAGTATGGAAACTCAGCTTAGCTTGAGTATGAAAATAGAGCAAGGTGCTCTCCCCTGTGTAAACTCACGGCACGTTGGCTTTCTCCAAGGATCTGCCCCGGTCCTACGAAAACAGGACGGCAGGTTCTCGGATTTCCCAGGTCCGTGATATATCCCGTGTTTATATTGTCGGCTTCTCTGTGTGGGTCCGTGTTGCGTCGGGAGGACTTCTCCAGACCACGACTCCAGCACTATCGCGGTAGGCAATAAGACACGTAATTCCACTTCCTTTCGAACTCCTTCAGGCTCAGTTTCCACACTCTACTCCGTCTGTGTGTTTGCTTGTCTCCCTCACTTTCTGAACTCCGCCATTGTTTCCGAGAGCACCCTTTATGTCTAGGAACCACTCCCACATTGACTCTCACGTGAATTGGCAGTGACTGTTCCTGGATGGTTGGGAGAAGTTGCTCTCGGAGGATGTTTTGGTACCATTTTTTATTCATGGCTGTGTTCTTAGGCAAAATTGTGAGCGAGCCCACTCCCTTGGCTGAGGAGCAACCCCACACATGAATGGTCTAAGGATGCTTAACTGTTGGCTTGACACAGGACTGATGGTAGCGCCCACCTTGTCTTCTCCGGACAAGCTTATTTGCAGATGCCCCAAACAATCGGAAAAGGGGTTCATCAGAGAAAATTACTTTACCCCAGTCCTCAGCAGTCCAATCCCTGTACCTTTTGCAGAATATTAGTCTGTCCCTGATGTTTTTCCTGGAGAGAATGGCTTCTTTGCTGCCCTTCTTGACACCAGGCTATCCTCCAAAAGTCTTCGCCTCACTGGGCGCGCAGATGCACTCACACCTGCCTGCTGCCATTCCTGAGCAAGCTCTGTGCTGGAGGTGACCTGATCCTGCAGCTGAATCATGTTTAGGAGACGGTCCTGGCGCTTGCTGGACGAAAACATCCTCCTAGAGCCACTTCTCCCAACCATCCAGGGAGAGTTTGGTGATGAACAATGCCTTTTCCAGCACAATGGAGCACCTTTCCATAAAGCAAAAGTGATAACTAAGTGGCTCAGGGAACAAAACATTGATATTTTGGGTCCATTGGCCAGGAAACTCCCCAGACCCTAATCCCATTGAGAACTTGTGTTCAATCCTCAAGAGGCAGGTGGACAAACAAGAAAAACTATTTCTGACAAACTCCAAGCATTGATTATGCAAGAATGGGCCGCCATCAGTCAGGATGTGGCTCAGAAGTTAATTGACAGCATGCCAGGGCGGATTGCAGAGGTCTTCAAAAAGAAGGGTCAAAACTGCACATATTGACTTTTTGCATTAACTTCATGTAATTGCCAATAAAAGCCTTTGACACTTATTAAATGCTTGTAATTATACTTCAGTCTTCCATAGTAACATCTGACAAAAATATCTAAAGACACTGAAGCAGCAAACTTTGTGAAAATGTAAATTTGTGTCATTCTCAAAACTTTTGGCCACGACTGTGCACTATACTGATCTGCACTACAAACACACTATGCTGATCTGCACTAAACACACACTATGCTGATCTGCACTACACTATGCTGATCTGCTCTACACATACACTACGCTGATCTGCACTACACACACACTATGCTGATCTGCACTACACCCCAGTGGTGGCTGGTGGTTTTTAAAGTGGGAGGAAGGACTGCGCGCTTGGTTACCATTGGCCCGTTTGTACTGTTGGTGGCATAAGTATGTGAGACTCAAGTTGTTTCAGGGTGTTTTGGTGAATTACAGCACAAAATAGCCGGGAGGGATAATTATGTGAATAAAATTGATAAATTCACCAGTGGCAGCATTGTACTTTGAAAGCTGGTGGGCAGCATGTCTTTGATGGACTAGTCCAGGCCAGAAGGAAAGGATGCAAAGCCAATTAGTCAAATCAGGCCTACTCTTGATTTGTAAAACTGAATAAAAGATTCTGGGCCAATCATTGGGCCTATTTTTTCCGCTCAATGACTGAAGCTATTGGTTGTTATTTGTCTGATTATTTTCAGCTACAATTGTTTTAAGGAGAATGAAGACACAAGACCATAATTGATGCCATTTCAAATGCATCATGCTCTGAATCATTCACTTACATCCTTTTGCGCAAGTATTATTGGCTAGAAAAACGGCGCACGCGGTTGACTTGACAACTTTGACAACAACGAATGGCTGGTGTCCTCCGCCTACGTCAGTTCTTTCAAGTGTCACGAGAACGTTGATTACATAGGCGACTGTTGAAGTTTAAACGCAGCAGCCTTGTCGGCGGTTTCAAAAGTGTCGGCGAAGTAAGTTTAAAATAACCTTTAGAGTAACAAGGGCAACAAGTAAAAGAACGACATGAACATTAGAGAGTTGACATTCATTAGTAAACAGGGCCAGCAATATAACCGATTGTTGGTAATGCTACCAGTCAGCCACGAGTACGTAGCAAACCATGTAGCACTCACGACACTGACTCTGCCGTTGCTTTTGGTGATTTCATTCTTTGGAATTGGTCTACCTGTTGCTTAAATGGCCAACTTGTCATTGTAACTCACCCCATGGAATGGTTTCTGTAATAAAACATGAACAATGTCCTCGGTTTCCATAGTTTACTTTATTTGCTAATTTGCTAATGTTAAAATGATCAGGGGCCGTATTCACAAAGAATCTTAGGGCTAAAAGTAGCTCATAAGTGGCGAATTTAAAATAATGGGCGTGTCAGTCTTAAATTTAGGACTCCTATTTTCTTTTACTAAGAGCAATTCACAAAGTATTTTATCCCTAAAAGTAGCACCTAAGTCTAAGACAGCTTAAAACTCCTCATGAGGACTCCTAAGTCACTAAGACTTATTCAAAAAAAATCGTAAGATGGCTGCAGCCGACTTGGAATTGATAAAAGACATTGCTTAAAGGTATTAATATTGTCGTAGAATTAGCACGGGATGCAATGACGCCTTTAAACAACGATGTGTCCCGAAGTGAAATGTTTGGAAACATAAAAGATAGCCTATTTGGCTTTGTGGAAAACGCAAATGACAACAGTGGGAATCATCAGTCAGCCGTTTAATTCATCAAACTATCAACGCACTGTAGACCCCACATCATCCAACAGTTTATCCAGTTGCCTTTGGACAATCGCCAATTACACAAGATCAAAATAAATTCCATGACGATCGCAGGAATGTCCAGTGACGGGACACACATTACAATAATTGCCCCATCAAAAGATGAGGACGTTTTCGTCCACCGTGGCCTGGATGTACCGATGACTCGTGCATTTCAACAGAGAGCGGTCTGCAGCAGGTTTTTGAGAACTTACCAGCTGGATGCCGCTGGGGTGACAGTGGCTATTGGTCCTGGGACCAGTAGGCTTTCGCTTAGGCTACGTTTCACGTTCGTTTCGCTTGAAGGGCCGTATGTGCTAATATTTGAAGTGGTCAAGGGCTGGCAATATAATAGCCTAACAGTTTGCTGGGTGCTTTAATTATTACTGCCTTGATTACATGCAATTGCCATATTTTATATTGATCGCTTTCTTTTTCTCTTAACGTGCAAAGTGTCATTCCCGTTGGATGCACAAACTTGTCATCATGCGTGTGCATTCTGCTAACTGTACTGTCCATAACTATTTAATAGGACTTAATTTGAAGCCTAGCTTATTCTCTTATTTTCAGTTGATATAGTGGGATTGTTAGAGGGACGTCACGAATGAGTTTTTAATGAGAGAGCCTGTCAACAACCAATCACCGTCCTCACCCCTTCTAAACTTGTGCATGAGAATCGACGTCATCAATAGCAACGGTGCTTTTATCTTAAGCTTAGGAGTTTGTATTATCCTTAGTATGAGTAGGTCTCAGAGGCGTTGTGAATCACTATTACTCCTACGTAAAATGTTTTAGCGCGAGTTAGGAGCACTCTTAGTGGTAAGATAAAAAGCTTTGTGAATACGGCCCCAGATCTTCTTGCTTAACTGTGTCTCTTAGACTGAGCAGATTATCTTTCGTAGCCTAGATTTCATGGGATAACCCCACCCACCATATCCAGGGCTTCTGCTTATTGGTTCATAGCGCAGACGTGACTCCAGCCTATTCGTTAATAGATTTTGGTGCTATCCAGACCCCTAAACTAGTCACACCCTCTCAGAGGAGGATCGTCCTCCTCTCTGCCATTGAAGTGAACGCATTCCACCAGCCGCCCATGCAGGCAGAGAAATGAATGGGAGTCAATGGAGGGTAGAGGGAGGAAGGTCCTCCATCAGTAATTTTCGATAGCGATAGGGGGTGCTAATGTCATCTTTACTTAGGGAAACTTACATTACATATACAAAGGTATTAAAGTAGTCATATTTAAGGGTTTTAATTAATCACAGTAGTCTGGGCAAAGTACACTTTTTATTCTCAAAATGTTAAGGAGGATCTTCCTCCCTCTCCTCAATGGAGAAGCCTCCACTGCTACACACACACTATGCTGATCTGCACTACACACACACTATGCTGATCTGCACTATACACACACTATGCTGATCTGCACTACACACACACTATGGTGATCTGCACTACACACACACTATGGTGATCTGAACTACACACACACTATGGTGATCTGCACTAAGCGCCATGACAATATAGCGCCATAACAATGCAATTACCTCTAGGCGCCACAGAGCCCAGAGCCTGAACCCCCTCAGTGCAAGCACAATTGCAACAGGGGCGAGGAAAAACACCCAGGCAGGAAGAAACCTTAAGCAGCTTGAGGCCGGCCGGTTGGAGATAGGAAGGGGGGGGGTTGTGTGGCAGAAGAAGAAGGGAAACAACAGGGGTTGTTCACAGCCAGCATTTGGTCGATGTAAGTAGTATATATTGTAACGGTAGACTCGTTAAGGTACCATCACATAATAAGGGAGACGACACAAAGTAGTTCAAATGAAGTAAGAATCATTTATTTGTACCAAAAGCAATACTTAATCAAAATAGGGGTATGAAAATGTAATGTTCAATGTCGTGCATGAATGTAGTGAATGAAGGCATCAGTTTGTTAGGTAAATTAATAAGAAAGTGAGCGCTAAAGAAATAGAAAGGGGGACAGATTGAGAAAGGAGTCAAAGTGCCCATGTAAGAGAAGATATCAAAAATAGTGCCTACAAGAACCGAAAAGTGCCTCATGAGAGAGAGAAAACCCCATTTATAGCCCCACCCTAATACAGGTGCAGACAATAAAGCTATTAGGCTCAGGTCCTGCCTCTGCCCGTGCACTGGCAAGGCTGCAACCTGAAGGGGGCACAGGTGGACATCACAATATACAGACATCCGGTGGTAAATACATGATACAGGCAAGACCAGTTTAGTGGGTATAAACTGTACTCACAGGGTTACTGTTACAGGGGTAAGGGATGTAGGGACAGAGAAACATTTCAGTGGTGGCAATAATGTATATTGTATATAAATGCTAGCATAGGGTATGGGGTAGAGTAAGTGGGTGGGTGCAATTGGCAGAGGGTTTCTACAGGTGGACCAGGCGGAGAGACTACAGCAGCGTCCCATGGCGGAGATAGTCTAGATTAGGAGGGAAAGAAAAGGAAGAGAGTGAGTGGGTAGAGTTCAGCTGTCCATATGCGTAGATGAGGAGTGGTGGGGGTGAGGAGCAATGTTTCCACTTCCATCAGCAATTGGAACATGCTATAAGGGAGAGAGAACATTTATGTTAGTAGACATCAATTTCAGAAACAAATGGAGAGATACCTTTGGGTAGTAGATTTAACAGTAGGCAATATGGCTATTTTATCAGTGTTATTATAGGCATAAGCAAAATGATATGAAAGGAGAGAGAGAGAAAGAGAGAGAGAAAGGGAGAAGATATGTTTAGTAATGCTGGCATTTAGCATTTTGTTTGGTAGTGTACATATAGAGATATCAGTCGTAAGCTTTAGGGTTGCAGGGTACACAGCAGTGCCCAGTTGGCTGGTGACATTCACAACACGCGCCGTATGCCGTACCCGGGATCTGTAAAGGCCCTCCGTCACGGTACAACATACGCTGTCTGTAGTCCAGTTTTGTTGATTAGGGGGGTATTGCAAGTTTTCAGATATGTTAAGTTATGCTGGCATTTAGCATTTTGTTTGGTTTAGTACATATGGAGAATTTAGTCGTTAGCTTTGTTAGGGTTGCAGGGTACACAGGCTGGTGACAGTCGCAACACGTGCCGTATGCTGTACCCGGTGTAACAGGCCATAGTATACCCCCGGTTATAATAAAACTAAAATGTTCATTTTACTTTAACACATACTAATAAATTGTAAAAACAGAGAAACTGATAATTGTGATAACTGATAAAAAGAGGTCTCTTAATTTTCTGGTACTGGAAGAAAAAGAATAGATATCTGTACACTCTTTTATTATAACTTGGCAGAAAATAGAACACAATGGGAGATAAACGGTGTGGCTTCAAAAATAGGTTTAGAGAACAAAAAAACCTCGAGAGGCACCTGCAAGCGCACAACCCTGTAATTTATGCTATGGCAAATAAGCTAGTAACTGTCAATGATTATGTTATGTGATGTCGTTATGTGAGGTGTTGAAGTAATCTTTGATCTTTGATCTTTGTGGATATTTTGATGTTGTTTTCAGTGTTTAACATTCAACATTTATATTGTAGCGAGGACTTGCTAGTCTTAGAAGTTGAACTTAACTTACCTGACAAAGCTGAACCCCCCAAAAAATGTTGAAAAATTAAGAAATACTTGTGTATATCACTCAACACTACTGATATCATGAGGGTATAATCTGGCCCGAGGGGGTATGAATTGGCCTAGGCCAATTTAAACCCCTGGAGTAAAATCTAGCCTAGGTCCCTTTAACCCCAGGTATAGTCCGGGCCAGGGGTATACTATGGCCTGTTACACCGGGATCCGTAAAGGCCTTCCTACACGGAACAACGTGCGCTGTCTGTAGCACATATTTTTATTTGTATTAGAACATTTTTTGTGTTCAGATATGTCTGGGTGGCTGGCACAGCAGGTGATGGGTTTGTTGACGCAATTACTAGTGGATATAGGATGCACTAAAGAGGAATGTCTTTAGTCTTGATTTGAATATAGGTACTGTGTCTGCATCTCGGATGGAGGCAGGGAGATTGTTCCAGAGGAGGGGGGCTTGGTAGCTAAAGGCTCTGCCTCCTATTGTGGTTTTTTATATTCTTGGAATAACCAGGAGGCCTGCACTCTGGGAACAGAGCAGCCTTGGAGGGCAATAGGTGACAACTAATTCCTTGAAGTAGTTCGGAGCCAGGTCGGTTAGGGCTTTATATGTTAGCAGGATTACTTTGAAATCAATTCTACTTTTGACGGGGAGCCAATGCAGAGAGGCGAGTACCGGTGAGATGTGTTCATATTTTTTAGTTCTGGTGAGTGTACGGGCAGCAGCGTCCTGTATAAGTTGGAGGCTCTTTATTGTGTTGATGCTGCATCTGGACAGGAGAGCATAACAGTAATCGAGGCGTGAAGTAATAAATGCGTGGATTAGTTTTTCTGCATCTTGGAGGGATAGGACCTTTCTAATTTTGGCAATATTGCGTAAATGGAAAAATGATGTCTTTGAGATCTGTTTAACGTGTGAGTCAAGTAGGAGGTCTTGGTTGATAGTTACACCAAGGTTTTTGATGTTAGTGTTGGGTGTTGGGAAGCCATTGAGTGTGGGTAGATGGGTAGATAGTGTAGTTCTCAATTGATTGGGGCCTACAATCATATCCTCAGTTTTATCAGAGTTGAGGAGCAGGAAGTTGTTAGCCATCCAAGATTTTACATCTTGCAGGCAAGCTTCTATCTTGGGTAGATGCACAATTTCATCAGATTTCATGGATAGGTAGAGTTGGGTATCATCAGCAGAGCAGAGGAAGTTAATGCCATGTTTCCTTGTGATAGCACCTAAGGGTAGCATAAAAAGGGAAAAAAAGCAGTGGTCCAAGGACAGAGCCTTGTGGAACACCGTAGCTTACTCTGGTGTGATTTGACGACTTCTCATGGACATGAACAAATTGATGGCAATCAGAGAGGTAAGATCTAAACCAAGATAGGGCACAACCAAGATAGGGCACAGCCTTTGATGCCAACGTGATGTTCAAGTCTCTGTAACAGGATATGATGATCTATAGTGTCGAAGGCGGCACTAAGGTCTAAGAGAACTAGTATTGAGGTGCACCCATGATCAGATGCGATTAGTAGGTCATTCAGGACTTTGACTAAGGCCGTTTCAGTGCTGTGGTGGGGCCTAAAACCAGATTGTAAGGTTTCTTTAATTTTGTTTTGTTGTAGAAAGGAATTAAGTTGCTTAGCTACTAGTTTTTCAAGTATTTTTGACAAGAAAGGGAGGTTAGATATGGGTCTATAGTTAGCTAATTTATCGGGATCAAGGTTAGGTTTTTTGAGAGATGGTTTTACCACTGCTATTTTGAATGATTTCGGGACGTATCCTGAAATTAGTGAATTATGTATTACATTGAGTAATGTCTCACTTAATAAGGGAAGTGCATGTTTAAGTAGTTTTGTGGGGATAGTGTCTAAAGGCACGTTGATCATTTGGATGAGAGGATCAGGGAGTTTAGTTCAGGGAGGTCAGTGGGTGCGAACAATTCAAGGAGAGCACCCGGTTGAGGGGGTGTTGCCATAGCGCATTTTGGAAGGGGTGTGGGATCTTAGAGAGGGGAGGAGACAATGAATTTGTTCTCTTATTGTTAGGATTTTATTATTGAAAAAGGTCATGAAATCATTATGGGAACAGAATGTTCGATTCAGTTGTGGATTTTTGTTAGCCTAGAAATAGTGTTAAATAAGAACTTTGAGTTGTTTTATTACTATCAATCAATGAAGAATAGTAAGCCGATTTCGCCTCAGAGAGTACTCGTTTAAAGCTTAGAAGACTATCCTTCCATGCCAGGAGGAATACTTCAAGTTTGGTGGAGTACCTTTTTTTTCTACTTTTCGTGTGGTTTGTGCATGATCAGTGTACCATGGGGCCAGTTTTTTCAGTTTTCTTATTATCTTTTTTAGTGGAGGAACAGCGTCAAGGGTTGAGTGGAGCGCATGTATGGCGCCTTCAGTTAGTAGGTCGATATGAGGTGGGGGGTGTGCGTACGACATTTACTTTGCCAGCGGTAGGAGCTGAGGCGAGGGCGACGGGTAGTTTTGATATGAATTCAGCTGTAGTCCTGTCGGATACAACGGCTGAAGAAGTGGGTTAATTTCGATGTTTGACGGAGTACTATGTAAAATGTAATTAGGTGGTGATCTGAAAGGGTAGTATTTTGGGGTAGAACTATAGGGCGGTCAATTTCTAGGCCATGTGTTAATATAAGGTCAATGGTGTGATTATGGTAGTGAGTTGGTGTGTTTACATGTTGTGATAATCCGATAGAATCTATCAGTGATTGGAATACAATTGTAAGACTATTATTTACATTATTCATGTGGATATTAAAATCTCCCACTATGAGGATTTTATCAGAATTATAATAGTCTCCAATTTATGTTGCGGCTCACAAGCCAAGACGTAACAACACACACTATGCTGATCTGCACTACACACACACTATGCTGATCTGCAATACACACACACTATGCTGATCTGCACTACACACACACTATACTGATCTGCACTACACATGCACTATGCTGATCTGCACTACACATACACTATGCTGATTTACACTACACATACACTATGCTGATCTACACTACACATACACTGCTGATCTGGACTACACACACACTATGCAGATCTGCACTACACACACACTTTGCTGATCTGCACTACACACACACTATGCTGATCTGAACTACACATACACTATGCTGATCTGCACTACACACCACACACACTATGCTGATCTGAACTACACATACACTATGCTGATCTGCACTACACACCACACACACTATGCTGATCTGAACTACACATACACTATGCTGATCTGAACTACACATACACTATGCTGATCTGCAATACACACACACTATGCTGATCTGCACTACACACACACTATACTGATCTGCACTACACATGCACTATGCTGATCTGCACTACACATACACTATGCTGATTTACACTACACATACACTGCTGATCTGGACTACACACACACTATGCAGATCTGCACTACACACACACTTTGCTGATCTGCACTACACACACACTATGCTGATCTGAACTACACATACACTATGCTGATCTGCACTACACACCACACACACTATGCTGATCTGCACTACACATACACTATGCTGATCTGCACTACATCGTGCTTTACTTTTTTTTGCTTCCCACTTACTGACTTTTGTAAGTAGCTGATTTACTCATTTAATAAAATATCTTTTGTATTTAAACTTTAAATCGGTGTGGTCTCCCCTTCTATGTTTTTTCCACTTTGATGCGTGTGGTTGTATCAGTGTGTGAGTTTGTGTATGGGTGTGCGTGCGTGTGAGTGTGGAAGTGTGTGTTTGTGTGTGTGTGAGTTTTGGTATGTGTGTGTGTGTGTAAGTGTGAGTGTGTGTGTACACTGCAAAAAATGCTTTTCTAAGCTAGTGTTATTACTCTTATATTAAGTTAAAAAATCTAGTTGGTCTTGTTTCTAGCTAAATTGTACTCACCTAGTGCTTTCTTGGTAAGGTTATTTTTACCTATTTCAAGCAAATATTACTTGGGCTGTTTTGATAAGCACATTTGCACTTAATTTGAGTTCTTTTAAACTAGATTTGAGTACTAGATCTTAAAATAATCCACTTTAAGTGTGGGAGTGTTATTTTAAGTTGAAAACGTTTAATTTCAAGCATAAATTCGCTTGTTTTTTTCTTAACGGATTAAAGGTCATAATTCAAGTTATTTTCAAATAGATATGAGTTTTAACAACCACTTAATTGCACCATGTAGTTCAAGTGACCTAAATCACTTAAAAACAGTCAAATATACTTGAGATACATGTGGATTACCAATGAGCACAAGATGCTCAGTCAGAAGTGTCGTCATAAACCACAAGTTTTCCTCAAACTTGGTGGCACGATCGGATTCACTCGAACACATCTCAAAACGTCTCTTAGGCTGCATGCCAGTGATGTGAACTGAAGCAAGTACAACAGCTGAAGAAAACATCGTGCCTTTCTACTACAAAAGCTAAAGGTAAGCTCACATAATTTAACTTCTGCCTACTTTGGTAATTCGTCAGCGATATTGAAAACCAAAATGTATCGTAAATGACCAAGACCTCTGGTTGAAGTTATAAACTTTTTAGCAAACAAAGCTAGCACAGTTGGCGTTAGCTAAGACGGCTAACCTAGCACATTAAATGCAATTGAAGCACATTTCGACTGAGCTAACGTATGTTTTTAACTAGTGCCAGGTAATACAATGTCAGAAAGTGTCCTGATAGTCTTGTCTGTGAAAAGTAAGCAAGTTTAGAGGACTCATTTAGTGTGAATGTTGGTGATATAATAGCTAGTAGCTGCAGTTAGCTCTTAGCTGGCTAGCTACTCTATATTAAGGATCCCCCACACTGACAAGCTTTGACATGAAGTTCAAGATTTTTTTCTTTCTGAAAGAGTAAGAACCCTTTTCTTTAAATTACAGATGGAGCAATTGGACAAGACAACATAGTAACTTCTGGAAGGTAAGTCTATAATAGTAGATATGATAGAAGATGGTTGTATAGATAAAGCCAAAGATTGTGGCTAGACTGGCTATGCATGTTTTCCTGGTCATTATCGCCACATAGCCGATATGCTTCCACTCTTTTCCTTGAATCCTCAGTGCTCTTAAGTATCCATAGTTTCAGAGACATCATAAATATTGCTGATTCACTCTTACCCCTTTGTTTGCAGCTGCACAGATCATTGCCTTGTTGGAGGTTCTCCTAAAAATGTTCCCTTCCTCAGCCGTCCCTCCAAGAAAACTCAAGTCAGCAAGTGAGGCACTACACAATGTCCTTGAGGTGGGTTTTAGTGTCAGTACATAATGGTTTCATTTGTGAATTTCATGTGTTTGGTTTAACTTCATTCTGCCCCCCTCCCCCAATTTGTTGCTTTCAGCCATCTGAGGACCCCAATGTCTTCTTGCGTAAAAGGCCGCTTAGCAGTCCTGTCTTCATCATCGACTCCAACAATGTGCTTCCGACAGTAAGCAATACCCCACTGACGACCTTGCCAAGGGACATGCTTCCGGAGTCCCTCATGCTGATGGGATGTTGCTATGTGTGCCAGTTCACCTAATCCAAGTGAATTGCTACGCTATTGTCCATAATCGAACAGATGTACTGAAAGATTCTATTGACGAGAGTGAAAAGATGACAACATATAAAAAGGTGCTTGCTAACCGGCAAGAATTCATCCAAACCTAGTCTGTCTCTCCCTCTCCTCTTTGTCAACCTCTCTCTGTATGTCACTCTTTTCTATGCCCCACCCCCCCTCTATCTCTTTCTCTATACAGTACCTTGCGTAAGTATTCACCCCCTTGGATGTTTTACCCTTTTATGGCTTTTATAAATCAGTCATGGTCAATATAAGTTGGCTTTTTGGACAAAAAAATTCACAAAATAGCTCTCTTTAATGTCAAAGTGAAAATATATTTCTACACAGTTATGTTAATTAAATACAAATATGTAATGAAAATAAGTGCTTGCATAAGTATTCACCCCATTTATCACCCCCTTTATATAGACTGACCTAATTCAACAGAGGTCCAGCCAATTGGTGCTAGAAGTCTCACAATTAGTGATATGGGGATCAGTGTGCAGTGAATGTGTCTCAAGTGATTGTAGTATAACGACACCTGTGTCTGGAAGGTCCATTCACTGGTCAGTATTCAGTAATCAGTATTACTGGCTATTGTTAAACCATTAAGACCCAAGATCACTCTAAGCAACTCAGAGAAAAGGTTGTTGAAAAGTATAAGTCAGGGGAAGGATACAAAAAAATGTCCAAGGCACTAAACATCCCCTGGAATTCTGTTTAATCCATCATCAAGAAATGGATGGATTGTGGCACATGTGTAAATCTGCCTAGATCAGGCCGTCCTCACAAACTGAGGGGCCCTTCAAGAAGGAGACTAGTAAGATAGGCCACCAATAGACCTATGACTACTCTGAAGAAGTTTCAAGCTTCAGCAGTTGAGATTGGAGAAACTCTGCATACCACCACTGTTGCCTTGGTTCTTCACCAATCTAAGCTTTATGGAAGAGAGCCACTGTTGAAAAAAAGGATCGACTACAGTTCGCCAAAAGGCATGTGGACGTCTCCATGGTCAAGTGGAAGAAGGTTCTGTGGTTTGATGAGACCAAAGTGGAGCATTTTTTCAACAGTGGCTCTCTTCAATGAAGCTTTGATTGGTGAAGAACCAAGGCAACAGTGGTGGTATGCAGAGTCTCTCCCATACCAGCTGCTGAAGCTTGAAACTTCTTCAGAGTAGTCATAGGTGTCTTGGTGGCCTCTCTTACTAGTTTCCTTCTTGCATGGTCACTCAGTTTGTAAGGACGGCCTGATCTAGGCAGATTTACACATGTGCCATATTCCTTCCATTTCTTGATGATGGGTTGAACAGAATTTTAGGGGATGTTAAGTGCCTTGGACATTTTTTTGTATCCTTCCCCTGACCTGTACTTTTCAATAACCTTTTCTCTGAGTTTCTTAGGGTGATCTGTGGTCTTCATGTTGTAACAGTATCCAGGAATACTGATTACTGAATACTGACCAGTGAATAGACCTTCCAGACACAGGTGTCGTTATACTACAATCACTTGAGACACATTTACTGCACACTGATCCCCATATCACTAATTGTGAGACTTCTAGCACCAATTGGCTGGACCTCTGTTGAATTAGGTCAGTCTATATAAAGGGGGTGATAAAGGGGGTGAATACTTATGCAATCACTTATTTTCATTACATATTTGTATTTAATTTACATAACTGTGTAGAAATATATTTTCACTTTGACATTAAAGAGAGCTATTTTGTGAATTTTTTTGTCCAAAAAGCCAACTTATATTGACCATAACTGATTTATAAAAGCCATAAAAGGGTAAAACATCCAAGGGGGTGAATACTTACGCAAGGTACTGTATGTCTGGAGGTCAGGACAGCACACAGTAACACAATGTCCAATGTATTTCCAGCTAAATTTGTTAATGATTTGTTGGCTGTTGGATGATTTCCGACTGTTTGATGTGTTGCTGAATTGTTATCGTTTATGTTAGATGTCAATGTACCTTATGTCTGACAGTTAACTAAAATCATTATGTGTAATATGTAATTAAGTACATTTAAGCATTCTGATGCTTAATATTGTTCATTATTGTCAAATGCCTGTTATTGGTTTTCTTCATTAACAGGGTAATAAAACAGTGATAAATAATATGTTGTGAAATGTTTCCATGATTTTAAGAGCTATTGGTCTGATTTGAAGTAACTTAAAGCTTTAGAAGTACTCCAGGTTTGAGTGATGACAGACTTCTTTGGAAGTTACTATATGACTTGAAATCAGTGTTGTCAGTCTAAATTTTACTCTTATTTTAAGATTTTGTGGTCTTATGTAGAAGCCTGAATTGTTTCTTATTTCAAGTACTAATGCCTCAGAAGTTCACTAGATTTGAGTGACATCAGGCTTATTTTGAGGTAACTACATGTCTTAAAATGAGTGGAATTAGTCTTATTTCAGGACATTCTGTGCTTGAATTGTCTCTTATTTCAAGTACTATAATGCCTCAGAAGTTCACTAGATTTGAGTGAAATCAGGCTTATTTTGAGGTAACTACATGAATTGAAATGAGTGGAATTAGTCTTATTTCAGGACATTCTGTGCTTTTGGAGTAATGGTCTTATTTTAAGAAATCTTAACAAGCCAAATTTGCTCAACGCACTGGCAGCCAAATTTGCTTGTTTTAAGCAAAATCCTGCTTAAATTTGTAATTATTTGTCTTAAATCTAGAGGGGCATTTTTTGCAGTGTACACGCTTGTTTGTAAGTCTGTGTGTAAATGTGTATGTTGTGTGTGTGCGTAAGTGGGTGTTTTACTGTGTGTCTGTGTGCTGGTGTTTTACTATATGTCAGTGTGTGTGTGTGTGTGTTTGAGTGTGCGCAAGAAACAAGTACCGTAAATCTTCCAATTGTGGCCGGGATTCAATTATAAGCCGGGCTTCAGATAGTAGCCGGGGTCGTGGTCCATACGAACAAATAAAGGCCGGGCCCCGAATACAAGCCGGGGGTAAAATAAAGTAGCCTATTACTGTAGCCTACCAGCATCAGTCCTTCGGCTCAAAGTAGGCATCACAATTTAATTGAATGCATTTCACAAATAGATGTTCTCCTCATGTTTAATATTATATTATGTAATATTGTTGGCTAATTTCATGGGCTGTTTGCAATAAAAAAAGAAATTTCCCCACGTAGGACTACTAGGCGAATGTTTAGCCTTAAGGCACGTATCGTATAGCCTACTGTTGTTTATCTGTAACCTTTTAGTTGGCTAGGTTACTTTTTCCAGAAGGGATCATAAAACAGTTGTAGACTTACGTAACTTTGATATTAAATTCAAAGAGATGGTGTATGCTGATTGACTGCTGAAGAACATTCGGGAGAAAAAGCAGCAAAGAAGTTTGACATTGACCCGAGACGAATGCGATAGGCTACGACTAGCAGGTGGAGGTAGAAAGAAAGTTAGGCTGGATATCAAACCAGGTCGTTGAATAATTTTTTTCAGTCCGCGATAAGCATAATAGAGTGTCTAGAAAAATGATTAAAATCAAGGCTTTGGGAATCTTTTTCTCCGTGACTGACAGTGGAGACCATAACTCCGATGTTTATTTTTTACGTTGACACACCGCACCTAAAGCGCTACACGATGTGCAGGAAGTGTTGAATGCATATATGCAATGAATTAGATTAGCCTACTGCAATTATGCCCATTATTTAAATAATACAATTCTATAACAGAAGATAAGTAAGAAATAAAGGCCTGCCCCTAATACAAGCCTGCCCCAAATAAAGGCCGGTGCGCTGTGCAGCCTAAGTAAATAAAAGCCCCGGCCACAATTGGAGGATTTACGGTATGTGTGTATGTAAGTGTTTTTGTGCGAGTAAGTGTATCTGTGTAAGTGTGTGAGTGAGGGTGTGTGTGTGCGTGTAAGTGGGTATGTGTGTGTAAGTGTGTGTGTATATGTGTGTTAGTGAGTATTTGTGTGTGTGTGTGTCTGTGTGTGTGTGTACATGTTTGTGTAAGTGAGTATGTGTGTAGAAGTGTGTGTGTAGTAACAATGAAAAAGGAGAGTGATAAGAACTTTACTGCTGACACTTTATTATCCCGTTACATCTGAAGAGGATGACAGTTCACTATCAAATTCACTGATATCAGCTCAGTATTTGGTCCTATGATACTCACTTTAGTAACTCCAGTTTAAACTTGGGATCCTTCAGAAGAGAAGAAAGATGCTTCACTCCTGAGTCTCCTGCTTCACACCAGGCACGGCGCCAGAAATTCAGCTTCGGGTGGGCCATAACATTTTTGGGTGGCACTTCATAAACATAACGTCGTCAAAAACATGTTGACCCAATAACGTGTCTGATTGTCACTGCAAGTCTAGGTGGCACTGCGGCCCGAATCTATTTTCAAACATCACGCGACTCTTCCATCACTTTGAAGACTTCTACAATGTTTCAAAACAAAACCATATGAGCCCAAGTAAATGTGCCACAGCAGTGGGCAAAATTAATAACCAAACGTCCTACCTTAAAACGTTGTCTTGATAGCAGGACTTCTTGCGATTATTCCATTTTAATCCAGACACGGTTTAACACAACTGACAACTAACACAACTGTTTGTTTACAGTACAGATCTCACGGGAGTAAACTGGAACTTGGTAACGTACCCCAGGCTAATTCTACGGGGTGCCTTACGAGACATAAAGGTTGCAGCTTCTCACAATAAGCAATAAGAGCAAGTTGATAATTATTATCCAGAAAATCAAAGACGACACAGATACAGTTTGTTGAAATGAATTAGTTTTCTTTTTCATTCAGAATATTCCAAATACAATAAAAATTTAGACAAGAAGGCTAAAAGACTTATTCACATTTTAACATTGCTAGCAGCAGCTGGTCCTGAAGATCCGGATGGACCCTGGGTTGTGACAGTGACTTCACTGACTTTTGGCTCATTTTGTGGTTTGAGCGTTTGAAAGTATCGCAATAAAGTAGCCATAGGGCCTACTTGTTTGGCACTGAAATCAAAATACACCGAACCGAACTAATTCTGCACACAGGAGAAATACCAACTACCGAAAGCTCGACTGCTGCTCTGAGGTAGAACACGGCAAAACATTCAACTGACGCTAATGACAAGACTTGGTCCACGTCGCAACCGTCATAAGCATCACTTTTTTTAATACAAATTATATCCACACAATTCGTACATGCTTACAATTTCTTTGATCGTAGACTTGGAAAATATAATACATTGTATAATCTTGTATATATATTTTTTCCTTCTTTGAAAGATTCGGGTGGGCCTGGCCAGAAATGGGCGGGCCCAGGCCCACCCAGGCCCACCCATGGCGCCGTGCCTGCTTCACACCCTTCCAGCCACAGATGCCTGATGTATGAGGGGTTTGATCTCAGTGCTGATGCAAGAGAACTGAAGCCCTCTTCTGTAATACTGCAGTGTCCTAGGCTTTAGAGAGAATTTTTTTAAATGTATTTCCTTTTAGACAAAAAAAAACCGGTGTGTTTGTCTGTATGTATGTGTGTGTAAATGGGTGTTTTAGTGTGTCTGTGTGCTGTTGTTTTAGTCTTTGTTTGTGTAGGTGCGTTTGTAAGTATGTGTGTATCACGGAACGAACAGACTTCAAGATGGGAATTCTTGAAACAGAGTTTATTGCAGACAAAGACAACCAGGAACAAACAGGACAGACCACAGGTTGCAGACACGTAGATGCTCAGGGAGTTGATCCTCGAGAACACAGACAAAACCTACGGAGGGGAGCAGGCTCGTGGCTATGCCGGGAACTTAGAGAACTGGCGATCAGAGCACAGAAAGAAACTAAACAAAGGCAAACTCTGAGCTAAACAAGATATAAACTGAAACGCCGTTGCGGCAAACAAAACCTGAGTCACACTTGGCAAGGTACAAACTTAACACGGACTAAGACAATGTACAAAACTATAACTAAGGCTATGAACATAACAGGTACAAACGATAACTGGGCTGTAGGTAATCCACATGAAAGGCCATGGGAATCCCAAAGTTATCTGTTGAAGTGCGATACCAGACAAAGAGTGAAGGGAGTGTGAGGTACAGTATATGAAAGGGCTGTGACAGGTGTGGGTTATTGGTAACCATGGTGAGTGCAAAGCGGTGCAGGTGAGTGAGGATGCAGGTGTGAGATCAGTACTCCGGTGAGAGTGAGCGAGTGGAAACCAAAGGGGGCATGGCTGGTGCAGGTCCGAGCTCTGATGTGACAGAGTTGTGTGTTTGTGTGTGACCGCATGTGTGTAGGTGTGTGTAAAATAGTTTGTGTGAGTGCGTTGTTTTGTGTAAGGGTTTTTGTGTGAGTTTGTGCATTTGTGCTAGTTTGTGTGTTTGTGTGAGTTTGTGTGTTTGTGTTGGTGTATGTGTTTGTGTGTTTGTTAGTGTCTGTGTGTGTGTGTGTGTGTGTGTGTGTGCGTGCTTGTTTGCAAGTCTTTCAGTTGAGTAGGTTGGTACTACAGGGTTGTGTATCAATGTATATTTTCTGTTTGTGCTTTACTTTAAGAACCACACAAACATACACCCATTACAACTCAATACATTAATTGTTGTTTACAAGTACTTGATACAACGAGTTCAGATTCAACTGGATATCCAAGTCTCCCTGTTTCTTCAGTCTAATCAGATGACCCTTAGCAATTGCTCCTTTCCCCAGCCCCCTCTATAATATGTTACTTTAACTATTCAAAGACTTTCGATAAGAGGATGCTGTGTCTAATTTTGCGATTTCATCTGAATATCTGTCTTTGGCAGATCACTGTGTTACGACCCCCTGTGCCGTTGCGCACCTTGCCTGCAGTCCTCATACTGGCCAGGTGGAGGCAGCAGGCTAAGGATATACAATCTTCTAATCAGCAGTGATCATCCACACCTGGCGCCAGATGTGGATATTTAAAGACTGTTACACCCCAGGAAGAGCAGCTTCCGCAATTTACACACACACACCTGTTGACCAACGCATCCACACGCATCCACGCATAGACAAAAACCCCTAGACTTTCCGTTTGACTGACTTGTGTTAAATAAATCGCCGTTTTGTTTTAAAGATACACCTTTTCCTGTTTCG
This sequence comes from Sprattus sprattus, assembly GCF_963457725.1. Classification (NCBI taxonomy): domain Eukaryota; kingdom Metazoa; phylum Chordata; class Actinopteri; order Clupeiformes; family Clupeidae; genus Sprattus; species Sprattus sprattus. Next base: position 17,797,971 of record NC_137919.1, on the reverse strand, counting down.
ACCTTTTTATGCTACTGCCGCACGAGCCGGGCGTAACATAAATTGGGGGACTCATCCAAAATAGATAGTTTTTTTTCCCCTTATCCTGCGTGGAGTGCGTGGCTCACTTATTCAGGTTTGGTTCTGGTATCCCTGACCTCCGTATACTCCAGGTAGGAAGCAATGGCTCAGCTGGATCCCCAGTTCCTTCCATCGAGCACTGGTTTGTTGTTTTGTGTTTTTTTGTTTGTTGCGTGTTTGAATTTGCTTCTCGTCGTGGAAACAATCCTGGGCGGGTATTGTTGAAAACTCTTGTCAGGGGTACGTGAGTACGGCTGCACTCATTAAAGAACAGTGCACCCCTAGCTCGGCAGGTTTCTGAAGCGACAGGTTTAGGAGAAGAATAGTTAAGACAGGGCTGGAGTGTACGGACGAACGTGATACGGTGGTGAGTAAGATAGTTTTTCCCCCTAAATTCTGTGTGATAGACGGTTAGGTGAGGAATTGGGCATTAAATATATGAGCAGTGGCTTATTTAGGGTTGAATTCAGGTGATCTGAAGAATCACCGGGTTATCTAGTATAATTAAAGGAGTTTTGTTAATTAGGTATGGCTGTGGAAGCCTACATAGCGTTCAATCAAAGCTCTGTTTAACAAGCAACAAGTTATTGGGATAAACTGTCTGCTAGCATTTGCTGACGTGTGCTTTGGCCCGGTTTTTTGGTTGTTAAGGAAAAAAAGCTGTTAAACTAGGGTGTTTACAGTTAGGTAGTTCCATTGGTTACGCTCACTGTTTAACCCTCTAGATCCCATAGCGGCCGTGGACGGCCTTCTTGTAGAATCCCATAGCGGCCGTCGACGGCCGTAACTTTTAAAGACACGGTGTGAATACTACAACATTAATATATGAAAAAATACACCGCTAATGGATAGATTAACTTCTTACTTTTATTTTGAAACCGGAAACGGGATATGCTGTCATTGGCTTTTTTTAAGTATTTGCTAATTTAACCTCGCTACTGACAGATCGCCTAAGATTAGCGGTTCCCAAACTGGGGGTCGCGACCCCCCGGGGGGTCGCGGAGCACCGTCAGGGGGGTCACGGAGAGATGGGCCAGTTGCATATAAAAAAAAAAAAAAAATACGAATAATTATATATACGAATAATATAATTATATGAAACATTATATTAAAATACTGGCGTCAGAATAGGCTTTTAATGCACAGCCACTTTGCAGAGAGAAATCCACCTTTGAAAAGAACCCCCTGTAGCCCCACCCTTTGATTCTATATTTGTCGGTTGGTCCCGCCATCGAACGTCAGTGTGATAATCGGATTCAGTTTTCCTCAGCGACGACCATTATTCTCGTTGATTTCACAATGGAGAAATTTCTCGCACTCGGTCCAAAAAGAAAGGCTGCTGCTGCTGCTGCTGCTGCAACGACGCCACCTGCCGGCATATCATCGAGGACACCGACCCTAGCCAAGACAAGGAGGTTTGACGATGCTTTCGTGGGACTGGGGTTTACCAGTGTGATGGTGGGAGCTGAGGAGCGGCCGCAGTGCCTTCTCTGCCTGAAGGTGCTAGCGGTCGAAAGTTTAAAACCCAACAAACTAAAGCGCCACTTGGAGACAACACACCCTGAACATAAAAATAAGCCGATTGATTTTTTTAGAGAAGAGCTTTTAAAAGTTCGGGCACAGCGTAGGTCTTTCACAAAATTAGCATCTACAACTGCCAATGCACAGTTCGCCTCCTATAAAATGAGCTACCTGTTAGCACAGGCAAAGAAGCCTCACACAGATGGCGAGGAGGTGATCCTGCCCGCCGTGATTGAGATAGTTAGAATCATGGGAGACGAGGCAACAGTGAACAAATTAGGCCTGAAATCAATTCCTCTGTCAAACAACACCGTCAGCAGGCGTATACACGACATGGCTGAGGACATTGAAGAACAGCTGACTGACCGAGTTCGTGCTAGCACTTGGTTTGCGCTGCAGGTAGACGAAGCTACTGACAGCAACAAGGACTGTTTATTGATCACGTACATACGTTTCATCGATTCGGGGGACATGAGAGAGGATCTTCTCTTCTGCAAAGAGCTGAAAACAAGAGCCACTGCTAACGAACTTTTCCGAATGATTGACACTTACATACGAGGGGCAAATTTGAAATGGGAGTGTTGTGTTGGAGTGTGCACAGATGGGGCTCAGGCTATGGCTGGGAAGCGCAGTGGATTGCAAGCGCTCATCAAAGGTGCGTCCCCCAACGTACAATGGACTCACTGTATGATTCACCGTGAAGCGCTTGCATCAAAACAGCTGAGTCCAGACCTGAATGCTGTCATGACCGACGTAATTGCGACGGTCAATTACATCAAGACGCGCCCGGTGAAAGCCAGACTTTTCGCAGCGCTGTGCGGAGAGATGGGCTCCAAGCACACGGCCGTCCTGTTCCACAGTGATGCGCGATGGCTTTCGCGTGGGAAGGTGTTAAGCCGGGTGTTTGAGTTGAGAGAGGAAATTCGCGTTTTTTTCGAGGAGGAGGGCCATGCCCTTGCGACTAGATACAATGACGAACACTTTCTGTTGGCACTTGCATATCTTAGCGATGTTTTTCAGAAATTGAACGAGTTGAATCTCCAGATGCAAGGACCCAGCACCCACATCCCTCAACTTGCTGCTAAAATGCAGTCCTTTTCGAAGAAACTGGAACTGTGGGGGCAGAGACTGGAGGAGGGACACACAGACTCGTTTCAGAACTTACATGCCTTTCTGGAAACTACAGGTTGTCAGAACTCCATTTTGACATGCGTTCAGTCCCACATCTCTGCCCTCCAACTGCATTTTCAAAAATACTTCCCAACAACCGATGCAGTGGCACACTACGAATGGCTAACAGACCCCTTCAGTGGAAGGACACCTGCTCACCTCAGTGTCGCTGAACAGGAGCAGTTCATTGATGTCACTTCAGACATAGGATTAAAACAGCAGTTTAGGGCCAAGTCACTGCCTGCCTTTTGGGTTGGAGTGGAGAAAGACTATCCGTTGCTGGGTGGAAAGGCTATGTCCATACTTCTCCCTTTTGCCACTTCTTACCTTTGCGAGGTAGGCTTTTCTAGAGTGGCCTCCATCAAGAACAAATACAGGTCAAGGTTGGGCATTGAAAGTGAACTGAGAGTGGCAATCTCAAAGCTGTCACCAAGATTTCAAAAACTTTGTGCAGAAAGGCAAGCACACCCAAGTCACTGAAAAAAAAAACTTTTTGGGGTGGGGATTGGGTTAGTTTTGTTATATTGTTACTGACCAATTGTTACTGTTTATCATTGACTGTCTTGAATTATTTTTTTATTGTTTTATAATAAAACTTAGGCCAAAAGGCTATATTTGCATATTTACATGGCTGTCTCTGAAGATTTATATTACATAGTAATAAGAACATTATTAAAAATAACAATAATAATAATGGTGATGATTACTACTACATAATAATAATGATAATAATAATGACAATAATAATAATAATAATGATTTTGAACATTATTATTATGCATAGTAACATTAATGCACTAAGTTGGGGGGGGGGGGGGAATGCTGTCGTGCGGGGCGGGGGGGTCGCGAAAACAGTCTCAAGTCCAAAAGGGGGTCCCCTGAAAAAAAGTTTGGGAACCACTGGATTACAGTGTCTGTTGGAGTAAAGGCTAGAAATCAGAGACGTCTACATCTGTTCTCACTGGATGATACCGTATTTTTGTGCACCAATGACGACGACTAATCACGTTTGTATGACAGTAACGATCCTGTTTGAGAAGTCAGAAATAAAAAAACGTATTCAAATAGAAATATAAGTATCCTCCTGTTTATTTCTGACTAGCTAACTCGCCAGTAACGTCTTCGTATGGCAGTAACTGAGAAGTGTTGGTTTACAAATAGCACCAGCCTCATCGTATACATAGACAAAAGTCATAGCTAGATCAGTGATGTTTGAATAGATTGTAAAGCCATGACACTTTTATTAGCAGAGCAGTAACATTTAATAATTGGTCTTTAAGGGACGTTCAGTAAAGCTAATTTTCACGTTACCTCACTTGCGGAAATGGCGGTCAATTCGTGACTTTAGCAACCTACGAAGGAAGCACCCGCGTCTGTGGTTGAGAGGCTATTATTTGCACAAATAAACGACGTGGGTAATCGGCTGTGTTTTCTGGTTTTCAGAAGAAATGTCTTACAATTTGTATCGTCATCTCAATTTCCATGACCAGTTTGCCAGCTTACTTGCTAGCTATCTACATTGACTGAGGTAACGTTAGTCTGAGGAGTTCGTCTGGAGTTGGTTGATAGCCAGCTATTGACTCAGCCTCATCACTTACTAAACTGATCAGTTTAAGATAAATAACATGTATAGTAAAAAAACCTTCATCTCTACTAGTATTTGAAATCCCTCATTTGTTTTGAGCTGTAAGCTTATGGTAACAACAGTAGCTACAATCAATAGCAAGGTCATCATTGAATATTGAAAACCTCATATTGAAATGGTATTCAGCAGATTATTCGACAGCCAACTAGTAATATGTTATGATGTTAAATTTTAAGCTTGTACAGCTTTTATGCTGTGAAAAAGCTAATCACAATGAAATCAGGACCAAGGTATAGGACATCACTACTACAAAAATCTATAGTAGATGTGATATAGCTTGTCTGTATGTAGTACACACTGGGATATTGAGCTGATGTTGTGGCATAAAACAATTGACATAAAAATGGATGAAACAATAATGACTTCCACTGTGATGGCTTACAATAATAGGATAGTTTTTTCTTTTTCTTTTATGTGTCAGGATGTCAGTTGTTCCACCTCATCTGAGGGTAGAGAAGTGAGTGAGGGTGCTGTGGCAGCAAAGAGAAGTGAGGACATGGGGGGAGAGGAACAGCGAGAGGCCTGATGAGCATAAGGAAGCTTCAGTAGGACATAGTAGGTTTCTCACTGACGAAGATGGAAAGTTGTCAGCTTACAAGTGGTGGTGTTTGTATAGGTAGTCTGACATTACAGTCTCTAGTCTATAGTAGTCTGATATTAGATCTATAACTACCCTCACATAGTGTACTGGTATGCTCAATGGGTTAAGTGTTCTGGGAATGTGGTATTTGAGACGAGTGAAAATGATTGGAAAAAACTGTAAAAATAAACTTTTCCGTTGGTTTGTACATACAAGTTTTGTGTGGCAAGAATGCCAGGTGTGATAAGTGGTACAGTGGTTAGTGTTGTTGGCTAACAAGTAGGCTATCTGACCTGGGTTCAATTCCTGGCCAATGAAAGATGATAGTGTAAATCACTTTGGATAGACATGTTTGTTTTAGTTCCCTTTTTGGGTCACTTTGTCTCATTGATGGCCCATGACTTTCATAAGCAGCAGTAATAGTGGGAAAATGTCTTCATTGACACCTACAGTACATCTATATTTTACATGTATGTACATTTCAACGCAAATGCTGTACAGCGGTAGTTGGTAGCAAGGCTGCAAAACAAACAAAACAAAGATGTAAACTAAATCCCAATCAAGATGTAAACTATATACATTTATGTAGGCTAAAAACAAAATCTGTCTTATGTCAAGTGTATAATTTATTTTGTCTGAAAATACAGCATCTTTCCATCTACAGTGATCTAAATTGTGTCTGGTTAAAAAACTAAAGTTATCTGTTTTGAACAGAGTATCTAAATATCTTGAAAAAAAAAAAATGCTGTAGTTGCACAGCATTTTGCTGGTGGTGAACATTGACTGCATTTTGGATCTAAGCAATGGAAAAGTATCCCATTTGGTCTACTGCTGGATGTGTTAAGTGTTTTGAGAAAGAGTACATGGTATTGAACCAAGTGTGAAAATGATTGGAAAAAACTGTAATGGTCTCACTTTCGGAAGCTTGTTACCAGAGTCTTCTATCCCTGGGTTTGAACAGGGTAGGTATCTGAATAACTCCTCATACTTATTTCATGGCATTGGTGTCTGCCACATAGGACACTTGTAAGGCTGGATCAGATGAACAGTAGTCAAGAAAAGAGGGTATATGATGGATACCCAGGTGGATGTTTATCCTCACAAACACCTTCACCTCCTCCACAAATGTATTGCACCAGGATGCTTTTGAAGAGGCATAGAGTTAGGTGTTTTCCACCAAATTAGCAAAAATGTTGGTAATCTAGTCTAGTGTTAATATTTTAATATTTATTCATTTATTTACAATATATATAACAAATACTAATAAAAAACATTAAGAATATATTAAATATAATAACTACATCTGCTGTACGGTTCAAATGGTATGAATTTGAACTTTAGGGTGTGTGTAATGATTTGTATTTTAATATTTGTAGAAGTCACTAATACATATTTGATATCATATTAACAAAGAATTTATGCCCTTTCAAACAAAACAAACTTGTAATTGTAATTTTTCTTTTGTTTTCTAACTGTAACTGTTTGTTTACAGAATAACAAAAAATGAAGGAATTCTCTGTTTTTCGTGGGATTTTGCTGCAGTGTTCTAGAATTCCGTTGGGGTATAGAGGGTTAAAGCAGTTAATAAATAGTATAAGAGAACCGCTGATATTACGGAGGTTCGTGTGCCGGTAGCGTTGTGTAAGAGACTGGGCTGTTGTGGCAAGCTCAGTTTTCTTAAATAGGGTTGTCGTAGATTGGGGACGCCTAGTTCTCACTAGCCTTTTGCTTCGCTGCTGGTCAATAGGATAAATCTCCTGCTGTAATTTGAAGGGTGAGTTTGTTAGTGTGTGATTTAAGCCCGTTTTTTTGTGCGGATAATAACTGGCAAAAGTGAGGTGTAACTAAGTTTGCATCTGCAAGGTGTTTTGATAGAGGCCTGTGTGGAAATTTGTGTAGGGCCTATTGTTGTGAGTGCCTAAACACACTGGGGTTTCTGTAGTGCCCTGTTTGCTGTTGTTGGTTCAAGTATGTCTTTTAATATGGATGAGATGGCTGCTCAGCCCTCTGAGGAGGTGTTAAAACAATGCACAAAATAACAGCTACTGCGAATAGCAGAGCATTATGAAATTGAACTGTCAAGTCAAGTTAAAAGAATGAAGGCGACTGTGTATGAAGCCGTTAAGAACTTTTTAATTGACAGTGCGTTACTAGCAGCAAAAAGAGAGTACCCAGTTTCACCCTTGCTCTCTGTAACACCTAGAGCTGATAGTGAAGGAGTCGGCCCCAAAGAAAAATAATTTAGCAAAGAATTGATCCTGAGAAAGCTGGAGCTGGAGTATGAAAACATTGAGCTGCAGAGGCAGTTCGACAATGCTGAGTGGCAGAGGCAGTTACGACCTCCGCCGGCTAGAGTTAGAACTTGCAGCCAAAGGGATTAAAAGTCCAACCACTTCCGGTGAACAGTCACCGCCTCATCTAGCAGCAAGTGACATAAGTAGGTACATCCGGATGGTACCAACCTTCTCTGAGAGGGATGTAGATAAATACTTCCCTCATTTTGAGAGGGTGGCTACCTCCCTGAAATGGCCCGAAGAGATCTGGACCTCACTACTACAGTGTGTTTTGGTAGGCAAGGCTCAAGAGATTTATGCCTCTGTGGCGGTTAACACTCTAAGGTCAGCTGCCTTTTAGACTTTTCTAAGTTGTCTGACATGCCTTGATGTTTTTGTACATTTCCCTAAACTAAAAACATTGATGCACAAATGGAACATATGATTATATTGTAGAAGACATCAGCAATAATAACATGTGAGTAAAAGGAATGTAGTAATTCATTTTTTATTTTTAAATCTAATGTAAACATACCCTTAGAAAAACCTAATTTTAGAGGTGCTCAGATTTAGTAAAAAAACACATTGTGCAAATTTATTCACAAGGCTTTTTATTTCTGAACCTTGAAAACATATGTGTTAGCTATGTATATGTTAGTTTAGCATTTAGAAAGTGTGTGTGGTTTCTCTTCTATAAATTTATAATTTCAGAGTGACCTTTCCCTGCCCAAGAATTCTTTCCCTGCCCAATGAATATTGATGAGTTAGATTTGACAGGCCGGTGATTGCTCCTCCCCCCTGTCACTGTCACCTGTCAAAGAGGATGGCCAATAGATAACAACCCTGAAATGTCTCTCAGTTTTGAAAGTGCATAATTAGTTAGTGGATATAACTAAGTCAGTAAACAAGTAAGTGGATATATATTAGAAAAAAAGTGCATAATTAGCAAATGCATGCAAGTAAGTGGATATAACTAAGTAAGTAAGTGGATATAACAAGAATCAGAATCAGAATCAGTAACAGATTTATTGTCATGCAGGTTTACACCAAGAAATTGCTCTGGTGTATGGGTACAGTAAACATATAAACAAACCCAACACAATAAGTACTACACATAACATAAGACATAGAAACACACTAAGTACTACACATAACATAAGTACTACAGATAGACCACAGTATGAATACAGATATAAAAAAAGAGAGTATATAAAAAAGTTAACTAAGCAAGTAAGTGAATATATATAAAAAAAAGAGTGTATATAAAAAAATCCACTAAACGAAGAGGGGATGTGGACATCTCGGACCATGGAGCTGCCGATGAATCAGCACAAACGAACACACAGATGAAGCATTTCACCAACCAGGGACATGTCACCTGTGTGTCGGTTTGCCTGTTGCATGTTGCTAAACTAAGCAAGTAAGTGGATATACTGTACAAAAGAAGTATAATCATATCCCCCAAGCATGCCAAGCCTCAAAACAATTCCTCTCTGGGATAAGGCAAAGGTGGATACGACACGCTTTGCACTTCCAGAGGGTTTTTGTTTGCTTTCCCCTATACTTTCTGCAAAATGCACATGTCTTGCGATTATCGCGAGTAGCAACCTCACAAACTGGCATACAAACATTGCTGGCATTCAGTATAGGGTCTGTTTGTGGCTGAGTTTTTAATGGAACGCCAAACAGCTGAGCAGTGAGCTCCTCAATGAAACGCTTGTGGGACAAGCTGTCCTTGTTCAAGCTTTGCCTGAGTTCTCTGTGTAGAATGTATGCATTTGTTGCGGCTATGTCTATGAAGTGATACAAGAGCTTCTTGTACCACTTCATAGTTCTGTGTTGTGCAGTGTAATATTGTATTAACTGGTCAGAGAGATCCACACCTCCCATGAACCTGTTATATTCTGTCACAGGTGAAGGGCATGGAACAGCCAGAGAAGACCAGACACCCTGCTTAGACTTCACTCTTCTCTTAGCTAAGTCCCCAGTGTAGGCTGTGTGGATGGTGGAACAGACAGACACCTCTCGTGTATCCATCCACTTCACAAACACCAGAGGACCTTGCCTTATCCAGCGTATTGTTCCTCTGGGGGACTTCTTGTTCAGTGCATTGATAGCACTGCGTGGGCACTCCTTTCGAAAGTCTCGGTATGTGCCACACGCGCCAAACTTAGCAGCAAACAAGTCCTTTAGAAGCGTTGGGCTCGTATAGAAATTGTCCATATACACATGATATCCAGACCCCAAGTACTGTTTGTCAATTAGTGACATGACACTGTCATACGAGAGGCCTTGGCCAGTGGGGAAATGGTTCTTTCCGGTGTATACGGAAAAGTCCAAAGTGAAACCATTGCTGGAGTCAGCAAGCACAAACAATTTAAAACCCCACTTGGTCGGTTTGTCCTTCATGTACTGACGCAAGAAGTGTCCTTTGGAAGGCACCATGCGCTCATCCACAGCAATGTTCCTGCGAGGCTGATAGAATGCTTTACAGGCATCCTTGATAGTGTTCATGAGGGGTTTGAGCCGGAACAGTTTGTCGTGTTCTGAGGTCCCCCTCTTGGCATCGTTCACGCTGTCCTCATCTGGGTCGCTCATGTGCACATTCCAGGATATTGTGCGGAACCTGTCTCTTGGCATCACCTCTGCTGGGAATGGGACAGTGAAGATGTGGCCTTTCCTCCAGTATTCTCGTACATCATTCAGCTTGACCATGCCCATGAGGAATATCAGTCCAATGTATCTGTAGAATTCCCCCACACCTACATCCACCCATGTATACTTCACTCCTCTGGCTATGGACCTAGCAGCCTGCTTGTTGGTGTGTTTGCAGAGAGTTTCCACGGCATCACGTGAAAAAAACAATTTGAACAGGTCCAGAGGACTGTAGTTGTCCGCTGCATTCAGCTGCACACCAGGCTCCCTTGCAGGAAGAAATCGCAGTGTTGCTGGAGCAACATCAATGTCCTTTTCTGACTCCCATGTCAACGGCTCCTGCTGGGGCAGACGCTGTGACAATGGCTCCTGTTGGAGATGACACTGTGACAACGTCTTTGTCTTCTTTTTGGACAGAGGTCGTGCTCTTTTGCGGGGTGATGTAGGTGCTATGTTCTCCTCGTTGTTTTCCACGTTGTTCTCCACGTTTCTGTAATAGAGTAAATAAAAACAATGATCAGTTGCTTGTTCAGGGATTTTTGCAACATAGAATCCCAGAGCTGCAATTCACACTTTACAGCAGTTTCGGCCATTCACACCTGGCCTGGCCGGTTTCGATTCACACCTATCAGACGTGTTTGAATAGCCTACACTAATGACTAACCCAAGGGGAACAACATACTTTTAGCGTTAGTATTTGTACTTATTTTGGTGCAGACAACAAAACTGCAAACATCGACGTATATAGCGAGATAAAGTTATGTATATGATTCATAATCGCCATATAGACGGTAGTCGCCTGGTTTACTCCTCTTTGCGCAAACAATAAACCCCAAACATCGACAACAAAATGTCGGCGTACGTAGCAACATAAAGTTATTTACCTATATTATTCAAAACCGCTATACATACGGTAGTTACGTGTTTTATTTATTTTAGGATAGACAACAAACTGCAAACATCGACGACTGTAGCAACATACAGTTATGTATGATTCAAATCGCCATATAGACGGTAGTCGCCTGGTTTACTCAGCTTTGCGCACACAACAAACTCCAAACAATATAAAGTAATTTATATTATTCAAATTCGCCATACAGTCGTAGCGTGTTCTACTAATTTTTGCACACACAACAAACTAGACGCCAACGGCATAATAAGCATACTATGCCATGAGTTTTACTCCCTATAAGTAAATCAACACCATGCAAGAGCCAGTCAAGTGAATATAAATTACTTACTCATCAGGAATATCCTGAACGGGGTCAAGACGAAGCACGAAGTGGTTATGTTCGTCCTCACTGTCTTCACTACTTTCATCGGATTCGTGGTTGTCCTCCTCGCTTTCCAGGTCAAGTTCCTCCTGAATTTGTCGTAGAGCATCAGCAGCAGAGATGGGAAGCGGCATGTTGTCTCGTTCTCAGTCGAAATGTAAACAAACATACGACCATGTGGACTGGCTTATATGGGTGAAAAGGGCGATTACTGAGTGCTCCTCGCCACGGCATGACCCAATAGCGTTCGCCGAATTACCATTTCTTACCATATGAATAGCCACCAAGTGCTAATGGGTGGCGCATTAGGAGCTGAATTCTGGCTCAGACAGTGAAATGTGCAAGTTTTCGTTCGATTCTCCTGACAAAGTGCCTATTTATTTTTTAGTTTTGAACTTTATATATTTTAAAAGAAAAGGGTTCAATGATTATGTGGGTGTTATTTGTATGTCTGTAGGTCAAAAACTCGCGGAGCTTTAAACATTTTTTGACAAAAAAAAAAAATATCCCTGACAAGGGATATCGACCTTAGACCGTTAAACAGGCTACAGATTATGAGGTGGTGAAGACTGCAGTTCTGAGGGCTTATGAGCTAGTTCCCGAGGCATATAGGCAGCGTTTTTGGCAGTACAAGAAGTGGGAAAAACACACCTATGTTGAGTTTGCTCGCGAGAAAGAGCACTTGTTTGGCCGGTGGTGCACCTCTCAGAAAATAGACTCTCTGGAATTACTCAGCGTGCTCATCCTCCTTGAGAAGTTTAAGAACTGCATCCCTGATGTCATTGCCACCCACATCAACAAGCAGAAGGTTAGCACACTGGCTCAAGCAGCTGTGCTGGCGGATGAGTTCGCTTTAACACACGGAAACATGCAGCCCACCAGATCCGGTGACAACTTTAGAAACAGGGCTCCCTACCAGGGTAAACCTAGGCCTGTTGTGGCAGGGCCTAACCCTGCGCCTCCCCACAGGAGTCCCTATGCGGCCTCTGGTGGAAAATCGGACGTTGTATGTTTCTTTTGCAGAAAACCAGGTCACAAGATCTCGGACTATCAGGTTTACAAAAGGGGCCAGTTTAAGACTGCAGGTTTAGTGGCGCTATCACAGAGCAGGTCTCATGGGGACTGTGGGGTTGCCTGTGACTGTTCTGATGAGAGGGTTTGTAGTAGAGGGAAGACTGACTACTCTCCCTTTATAATCGTAGGGGCAGTGTCTTTGCCAGGAAAAAAGGATGTGCCGGTGAATATTCTGCGAGATACAGGGGCTGCTCAGTCCTTCCTTTTGGAGGGAGTGCTGCCTCTCTCGGCACGGACTGCCATGGGAACTCATGTGCTAGTGAGAGGCATTGGGATGGGTTTCCTAAAGGTACCATTTCATAGGGTCCAGTTATCTTCTCACCTTGTTACAGGTAGCGTAGTAGTTGCTGTGCGTTCGTCTCTGCCTGTGCCTGGGGTTGAGTTCATCCTAGGTAATGATTTAGCTGGGAGGAATGTCTGGGGGCCCACTAGGGCTGCACCAACCCCTGTAGTAGTTAACACTCCAATGGCGTCTGACACGCCAGTCGAGTGCATAAAGAAATTCCCTAATGTTTTTCCCGCTTGTGCTGTAACGAGAGCAAGAGCTAAACAGCTACGGGAAACTGAAGAGGGTTTGGGTTGTTCTCTTGAGGCGGACAGTCTGGCTGCAAAAGAGAAGGTTGCTCCTCTAGGCCAGTGGTTCCCAAACTTTTCTGGCTCACGGCACCCCTTAACATATCTCTCTCCATCCACGGCACCCCTATTTTTTTTTATTATTATTTTTTTTTTTTTTACTTTTTCTCTCAACCTCCCTTGTATCATAATTTGTACTTTATGCCATTTGATTTAACCTTGTGATATGTTGAAAAGGCTATAACTGCTTTTATTATAGTCATTACATTGAGAAGTTGAGGTTTATCTCATTTTTGTTATATTCAAATGAACCACTCTCTTCAATTCAACTTATTTAATAGAACTTTTGAATAAATAGTGAACAGAATATGAACAGACAACGTCTGTCCCTCTCACAACTATATCACAGCCAAAATACGCATTGGTAATAATCGAGAAATTAGCTGTCAGTAACAAAACATATCAGGAACAAACTTTCATTATAAAGTCACAAAAATATAGTTCTACTCGTCTCCACAGACTACTTATCAACTTAATGGGACACATGTGACTGTCTCTGACTGCAGAGTTTGTTAATGCGAGGAGGGATTGTGAACAGTGCAACACGGAGGTCATCAGTGGACGTTTGATCGTGTTATCAGGCCCTAGCATTACCTTGACCATTTTTTTGCAGGCTGGTAATATGAACGATTCTGCTAAGTGTGTGGATTTTTAGATTTAGCAAGCAACTCTGCAACTAAAAAAACTAGCATTTTGTGCCTTCTCAGACACACGCACGGTAGAAACGTTCGCTCTGTGTGGTATTCTGTGTTATACGTTTTTTTCAATATTCAATGTCTGTTCTGGTGTGCTGGGTGCTTGGTCTCCAGGTGCCTTGGCAACCTGGCCACCATGGCTGCATTAGCCAACGTCTCCCTGCAGACCAGGCAAGCATACTGGTGTGGGGCAAGTTACCTCGCCACACCAAGTGAACCCATACTGGAGGTACGAGTCGTTATAATTGTTTCTCTTTGCTGAATTCGAATACAATGTCTGTTTCTGTGGAGGTGGATGCACTCTCTTTAAAAATGTATCCTTTGCGCCTACCTGCACTCCTCCACCTGCTGTCAATACAAGAATAATGAACGAAGTCACCGAAAGAACTGTTGGCATTACGCCCTGAATCAACTGTGAACTGTAGCCTATTGTTGTTTGTGCTTCAAATACATTTTTAATTGATATAATAACAATACAATTCATTTTGAAATTGATTTTATGTTTTTTTTAATGTCATTAAATGATCTGAGCATGCGTCACGGCACCCACGCAGCACCCACTTTTAAAACCACTGCTCTAGTCGACAGCCAAACTGTAAGCCTGCGCGAAGATGTCGGCGATGACTACAATTCTTTAGTGGTGACTGAGCCTAGCCCAGTCGAGTTGACCCATACAAATGGAGTCTCAGACTTGGTGGGGTCAGAAACTGATCTGGGGGATAAAAAATGTCCTTATTGAACCTTTTTCAGGTCTCCCGTGAAGATCTCATCACGGAACAAAAAACAGATAAGGGCCTGGAGAAGTTGTGGGCTGTAGTGGTGCCTGAGGAAGATGGCAAGGGTCAGACTTCCTGTTACTACATAACGGAGGGGATATCTCGAGGTACATCAGAGAGTGTCATACCTGTCAAATGACTGGAAAACCAAACCAAAAGATACCTATGGCCCCATTACAACCTTTTTCCGCTGTGTCCACACCTTTTGAATACCTGCTGATGGACTGTGTAGGGCCACTGCCTCGTTCCCGAGTTGGGCACTGCTATCTTCTGACAATTATGTGTCAGTCCACTCGCTACCCCTGTGCCTACCCTCTCTATCACTGCTCGCTCTGTTCTTAAGGCGTTAACAGACTTTATGTCCACATTTGGCATTCCTCGAGTTATTCAATCAGACCAGGGGACAAACTTCATGTCCAAGCTGTTCGCTAGGGCGTTGCGCCAGCTTAAAGCACACACAAGTGCTTCACCCAACCATGGGGTAATTCATACGGGGTCAACATTCCTGGGGGTTCCTCACACAATGGTCATGGTTGCGCTTCCGATGACCTCACAGCAGGGCCTCCCACTTCTGACACCATTTGTAGCGAAGGGAGTGCATGATCAACCCACCCAGACTTGAACCCGGGGCAACGGGGTGCCAAACATGCGCTCTGACCGCCACACCAAAGAGCCCGGCTCTATGGTGTGGCAGCCAGAGAGCATATTCACCTGTAGGGACGATCACATCGTCACACTACCCTCACCTTCGGGAAGCGCAACCACACTTCACACACACAGGCATTCATCATGCATACATCAATCATGCTTCTCCCATCCAGAGCACCCCACACACACATACACCTTCCACAATGTTCTACAAAAAACAATTAGGTCATGAGGCCATTGAGTTATGTCTGAGCTCAAGTGAGAGTCCAGGAAAGGTACTGGCTGCATTGTGTGGACTGAAGGTCTGATACAATGCAGGAGGTCTGCTACTCTCCTGCTTTAAGCAAAACACAACATCTCCAGTGCATATCACCCACAGAGTCAGGGGGCTCTGGAACAGTTCCATCAGACCCTTAAGTCGTTGTTAAGGTCTTATTGTGTTGAACTTTCCAGTGACTGGGAAGAGGGTCTCCCATGGCTACTGTTGGCCATCCGTGAGGACGCTCAGGAGAGCATTGGTTTTAGTCCCAATGAGCTGGTGTTTGGCCATGCTGTTCGGGGTCCTACCGCAGTGTTGGCTGATGAGTGGAGCACTAAGAAACCTCCTGCAAATGTGCTAGATTATGTGAGTGGTTTCAGGTACCGCCTCTATCAGGCCCGTGCGGCAGCAAGAAAAGCGCTAGCGAGATCACAGAGCAAGATGCAGCGCCTTTTCGATCGGAAAACTACGGAGCGGTATTTTGAAAAAGGGGACAAGGTTCTAGCCCTGTTGCCCATTATACATGCTCCATTCCAAGCCCGGTTCGCTGGTCCCTACACGATTTTAAAATGTCTTTCGGGCCACAGCTGTTTAATCCCTACTCCAGACCGGAAGAAGAAGATGCAGGTTTGCCATGTAAACCTACTCAAGGCTTACTTTTCGCCTGTACCTGTTGGGTTAGTAACTCCTGTGTGCCCTCCCTCTCAGAGGAGCTCTCAGGTGTCACCTCTAGGGGAATAGGGGAGTGAGGCTACTACCGATTTTAATGAAGATGTAACCGCGCCCTCTTGGGAAGTCACTGAAGGATGGTTAAGGAACTCTGAGGTGCGAGCGGAATTACACAAGCATCTGTCTCATCTGTCAGAGAGAGAACGAGCTGATGTGGTTGAACTGATTAACGCTTTCCCATCTCTTTTCGCAGATGTACCAAGCTGTACCACGGTGGTTAGGCATGACATCGATGTCGGCTCGGCTATGCCTATAAAACAACATCCCTATCGGGTGAATCCCACCAAACGGGCTATACTTTGTCAAGAGTAAGTAAGTAAGTAAGTAGTAAAGTTTATTTTAGAGCACATTTAAACGCAGCTTGCACTGACCAAAGTGCTGTACATAGTGCATTAGATATTGAAAGAATAATAAAATGAGACAAGATAAAATGGAATAAACAAAATAAAATAGAATAAACAAAATAAAATGGAATAAATCAACAGACAACACTTGATTACAGACATAACAGGGTGAGACAATTAGAACACAGGGAATGCCAATGTAAAAAGGTGCGTTTTGAGCCTGGATTTAAAAAGTGTGGTTGAAGGGGCATTTCTAATGTCAAGTGGCAGTTGGTTCCACAGCTGAGGGCCGGCAACAGAAAAGGCACGGTCACCTTTTTGCTTAAGCCGTGACCGTGGGACATGGAGGAAACCTTGGCTGCAGGATCTGAGGGACCTGGGGGCTACATGGGGATGAATGATATCAGACATGTTGCTGGGGGCCAGACCATGGAGAGCCTTAAAAACCATGAGCAGTATTTTAAATAGTATCCTTGACTGGACTGGAAGCCAGTGCAAGGAGGCTAGGACAGGTGTGATATGCTCATGTTTTTTTGTGTTGGTGAGCAACCTAGCTGCAGCATTTTGGATCATCTGAGGCCGTGCCACCAGTGTCAGAGGGAGACCAAAATAGAGGGAGTTACAATAATCTAGACGGGACGTTATGAATGCATGGATGACTTTTTCCAGATCATAGAGGTGGACTACCTATTAGAACATGATTTGGCTGAGCCCAGTTTTAGTTCATGGAGCTCTCCTTGTATTTTGGTTGGTAAGCCGGATGGGACTTACAGGTTTTGTACAGACTTAAGAAAGCTTAATTCAGTCACAAAACCTGACTGTTTCCCTCTTCCCCGTGTGGATGACTGCGTTGATCGAGTCGGAGCGGCTAGATATGTAAGCAAGTTTGATCTTTTGAAGGCTATTTGCAGGTGCCTTTGATCCCTCGTGCAAGGGAGTTGTCTGCTTTTGTTACACCAGATAATTTCCTGCATTACAAAGTGATGCCTTTTGGCATACGAAATGCGCCTGCCACCTTCCAGCGCCTCATCAATCATGTCCTATCAGGATTGACTGGGTGTGACGCATATCTCGATGATGTGGTGGTGTTTAGTTCCACCTGGCCAGAACATCTGGTCCAAATCAGAGAGTTGTTCGAGCGCCTCGCCAAGGCCAACCTGACTGTTAATCTCGCAAAATGTGAGTTTGCGAAGGCAACAGGCACCTACTTGGGTAAGGTGGTTGGTCAGGGCCAAGTCCGTCCTGTTGGGGCAAAAGTTGAGGCCATTTGTAATTTTCCAGCACCTTACAATCGCCGGGGGTTGCGGCGTTTCCTTGGAATGGTAGGCTGCTATCGAGGGTTTTGTGAGAATTTTGCAACGGTGGTTGCACCATTGACTAACCTCCTTAGTATCAAGGTCTCTTTTCACTGGACGGAAGCCTCCCAACAAGCGTTTGAGGCTGCCAAGTGTACACCCATTACTGTATACACTGACCATAACCCTTTGGTCTTCATTGACACCTAACCCTTTTCCTGTCTCGACCTTTTTATGCTACTGCCCCACGAGCCGGGCGTAACAACTGTGATGGCCATTCATTACTACATTTGATTTATGCATGACAAGATAATGTCCTTAAACTTCAAATACCCTTCAAATACCCTTTGAAAATACTATACCACTACTCTGTTTGATTTGTGCCGACTAGAGAAGTGTTCTAATAGCTGGTTTGTTGGTTTGTCCTTTTCTTTCTGTCTTTGGTGCCAGAACTGAACACAGTGGTGCTCCTTTTCACCTCTGGGTCATCCTGAGCGAGTGAGAGGGACTGCATAGGGTTTGAGGCCATTCCTCTTCTGTCCTCCGAAGAAACTTTGGTCCCTGGATCCATGCTTTGCACTTGACCAATGTGCTTGTAATCACACCTCTTGATGCCTTGTCAGCTGGGTTCAGTTTGGTTCCAATGTACCTCCATTTTGATACATTTGTGTTGTCCCTTATGAGAGAGAATCTATTTTCCACAAAAGTCTGAAATCTTGTTTGCTCATTTGCTATTTACAGTATATACAGACTGTCCTAAAGGTTGACTGACTCAGGTTTAACAACCTCTCAGTGACAAACCCCCCTCGAGAACACAGTGGCATAAAGTTGTAATAGAATATATTTCACTGGATTATTTGACATGTAAATTACATGATAAGGATAACATTTTTCGCAGTCATGCTTACTCCTGCAGAGCTTTTGAAGAAGCAACTTTGCAGGTAGAGTGGGAGGGCACAAGAAACCAAGTGGGTCATAGATTGAGCGCACTACCGATAGCATGTTCGTTCGAGTGTGAGGTTCCTCCCTTTGACACAGAGATGTAAACTCATTGACTAGCTCTAATGCTTCCTGTTCAGATGAGAGGGACTTCAAGCAGCCATCAACATAGAAATTGTTCTCAATAGTTCTTATTTACTTGGGATGGAATGTGCTCTTGTTGTCTCTAGCTGTCTGTCTTAGTGCAAAGTTTGCACACCTTGGAGATGATCCAAAATGGTGCACCAACATGTGATGCTCAACTGGAGGGTTACCAACATCACCATTAGGCCACCACAGAAATCTCAAGAAATGAACATCGGATTTGACACTCAAACTTGAAACATTGCACACTAGCATACTGAATCATTATTACCCATTTGCATGTGAAGAGGATGGGAGTTAACCATCACCATCAAGTTCACTGATATTAACTCAGTATTTGGTCCTGTGATGCTCACCTCAGTACCTCCAGTTTAGAGGTTGGATCCTCCAGAAGAGAAGAAAGATGCTTCACTCCTGAGGCTCCTGCTTTACTCCCCCACAGCTTCAGGTCTCTGATGTGTGAGGGGTTTGATCTCAGTGCTGATGCAAGAGAACTGAAGCCCTCTTCTGTAATACTGCAGTCTTCAAGGCTGCAGAGAGAAAAGGATTTTTTTTTATGTCTTTCCTTTAGAAAACAAAAACTGTGTTTTTGTAAGTGTGTATGTATGTTGGTTTGTATGTATTTCTGTGTGTGTGTGTGTGTCTGTGTGTAAATTGGTGTTTTAGTGTGTGTCTGTGTGCAGGTGTTTTAGTGTGTGTGTGTGGGTGAGTTTGTAAGTATGTGTGTGTGTGTGTTTGTATGTGACCACATGTGTGTATGTGTGTTAGCGTGTGTGTGGCGGACCTAGTCATTTGGGGGCCTAAGGCGAACATAGCCAGGGGCCCTCTTCATCCGTCCTTTTAATGCAAAAAAAAAAAAAGGGCCACCTCAAAGCAGAGGCGGACTGGGGGAGAAAAGTGGCCCGGGAGTTGTCTGTCAGAGCGGCCCACTTAATATACGGCACGTTGCCTGCTCAATGTATGCAAAATACCCATACACTTAACATAATTTTGGATGATTACAAAGAAATAACATTATATATGTTTTTTAATAACATTTGGATCCACAAATTTGCCTGGATGGACACATGGAATAAAATGATACTGGCTATTGTAACACTCCAAGGTAGGTATAGTTTGTTAGATGAATATGCTTAACTCTGGGCTAGTATCAGATGGTTAGGCCTATATGTATAACTACAGAGCCTTTAGGAATAAATGTCAGCAGAGAAAGAGTACACAATTTTTTTGATAATGATTAGGGCGACCTACATTAAGCAATATCAATTTTTTTGTACGCTGATTAACTCATACAGCAATACCTTTTTGTATAGTAGATGGCAACACACAATCAAAATATTTCCCCTCTACCTACATAGCTACAGTAGCTAGTTATATGGAAGAAAGTTGCATTCAGGAGCCTTCATAAGCAAACATGATTTGGCTCCACATTAAATTATCCCACTTTTTCATTATCCACATGTCTCAAATGTTGTATGATGCAACATAGCTTTACAGGACACACAAAATATGTCCAGTAACAACGTAAAGAAGGGGGCAACATATAAGTCAAAACCAACTATATTTATTGACTGATCTCGAAAGTATTGGCTTACAAAAGCTAAATAAGTCTTCACAAAGAAAATAACTCAGTGTTAGGGCAAAAAGCGAACATTCACACTGTACAAGCTATGAAAAGTGACAGTGGTAGCCTACAAATAAAGGAATACAGACCGCGTTAGCCACTTCACAGCGTGCTAGCCATGATTTTCTTTCGTTCCAATTCTTGGATGTAGGATTCCACCCTCTGTAGAAACCTGTTGAATCGATACATTTGGTGTAGGAAGTCCTAATTGTTTTGTTGTCAATTTATCTTAATTAGTACGCCGACAGAGAAAAAAAATCTCCTTTTCCTGAAAGCAGTTCGTCGCCACAATCGCCCTTAAGGTCCTCCGCCACTGGTTTGAACTTTATTGTAGAAATGAACAGAACAGAACATACGATGGGGTGTAAACATCAGTGGTAATGGTAGTGTTGCATGCTGGGTGTGTGATTATGTGTGTGTGTGTGTAGGGGTGTTAACCTGTTGTACCAGCAGGGCGTTTTTTCACAATTTTCACCCATTTTGCTCTGTTGTCTCTCTCACATTTAAAACTTGAATATCTCTGGTTCTATACATTGCATAATAACCATTCATTGCTTAAATTAAAGAAGACACTTGGGCCATCAACTGCAATTAGTTAAAGTGTTTATTATGTCATTTTAGTTTACATTTCAGAGCAGTAAAAGTAAGAATTGTCAGGGAAAAACACAACAACCTTTTTTTTTTTTTTTTTTTTTCCAGTATAGAACTGGGTTTTTAATGTTAGAAGAAACCAAAACCTTTATTTCCTGATTCACCAACATCTTGACAGTGTGTGTAAAAAATTTGAGGAAGATAGACAAAAGTTTACAAGTGCTACCCATCAGTTTCCACATGGTGTCTTTTTAGCCGTCTCCAAGTGTCTCATAACCTCTCCAAAGTCACCAAACACAAAAGTCACTGAATATCCAGCATTCAAACTTTTTTCTTGCCATCTGTACTACAGCAAACCAATTTGAATTAATTTCAATGTAAACATTTGAATTGTACTGTATTTTCTTGTTAAAAATATACATGATGGCCTTTGGGCTATCCAAAACCTACCCAAACCTACCCAAAT
Source organism: Sprattus sprattus (assembly GCF_963457725.1). NCBI lineage: Eukaryota > Metazoa > Chordata > Actinopteri > Clupeiformes > Clupeidae > Sprattus > Sprattus sprattus. The sequence continues at coordinate 17,776,576 of NC_137919.1, read as the reverse complement.
CCACTTAGAAGTAGGCTACATCATCACAAATGTTTTTTGTGGTTTTGTACTTATTTGAAGTGAAGCCTGTCCTGGTTTTTGTTCCAGTGGTCTCAGTCTTTCATAAAATAAAATCAAAATGAAAAACCTTCAAGCTGGAGGCCTTGATGGTCCTGGCAGGTCAAAGAGCTGAGGGGTGTTGGGAGAGGACAGGTGTGTCTTGTGCAGGGACATCTCTGGGGGAACAAAATCAATTGGCAAATGTTATACAAGCAACCCAGCGAAAATAAAACAATAGATTACTGAGTAAGCATAACTGTACATCTCCAAAACAACTTTGTAAAATAACAAAACACAATATGCAACTAAACATAAGATATATGCAACATGGTGACTAGATCTTGATATTATGGGGTGGGGTTAGGTGCTAATTGCGTAGTTGTCTGTGAGACAAAAGAGAATATATATCTTGATGTCTTGGTTACTGAGTCTGATAATACATACTAATGAGAATTCTCTAGGGTTGATGGGATGAGATCAGGGAACAAAGGGTGAATACGGGGGTTTTGATAGCAGGAATTAGGCTGGTTTATCGAGGTGCGAATGGGTCAGGTGCGTGTCCGTAAATCAAAGTTAATTTACAATAGTATATTTTGCTCCATCAGCCGTATGAGCATTTCTTACTATGTAAACAACACTATTAGTTTGATTATATTACTACTATTATAACAATATTACTATGTAAACAGCAAACAAATAAGACCAGGAAAACGTGCTATACAAAATAACCTATTCGTGATGACGGTTGCATCCACCCACATAACATAAGTAGCTTAGCCTGCTTGCTAGCATTCCTGCTTTTTAGTCAGATACTACTTGGTAATAATCTCGTGGAAACTTACCGAAATGCATGCTCTTAGTAGTTAATGCAGATATGTACTTACATGTCAAGGACACCGTCAATGCGATATTCCCAATCCAACTCCTCGTGGGATTGCCCCATCTGAGTTATCATCGGCCAATTCAAAGTGTCCTTCGCCGTCATAAAACAGGAACTCTAAAGCATGTTAGGTGGTATATTTCTTCATTTTTGAATGAAGGAAAAGACAATAATGCAAAAGAGGATATAAACTAATCTAAACTATAGGATTAGAATATAAATTAGATCTGAACTCGCACGAAACTCTTACTTCAGCTGCCTTGTTGTGTACGCTGTCGCTGTGGTGATGACGGACTCAATGACCTGCGTCATTGCGCACAGTCATAAATCTTGATTTGTCGGTTACGCATTATCCAATCAGACTTTTACATTACTCAACGACAGGCAAAAGAGGTACCATTTTAAACCTGAGAATGTGTACTATTGGATAAAAAAGTGTCAATCAGGTTTTAGTAACTTGATAGGAGGAATAGTCATTTTCGTAAAACCAGCATTCAAACCAAAGTTAGGTTGCAGTGTGTAGTACGAAGGTAAATGTATTAAGAACAAGGAATTTAATGTACTTTGGCGAAAAATAACAACACAGTTTCGTAGAGTGCATATATGGCTTTTGTTATCAAGGTATGTTTCAGAAAAAAAACATTTGTCTTGGCCGCGAGCAGTTAAGGAAAATTCAAACACGTTGCTAAAAAAGGTGGGGGGAGGTCCGTGTAACGCCACGTCTCGTGCTGAACGAAGGGGTTAAAGGTGTCTACAAGCGAGACACGCAAGTATTAGGCTAGAGTGATTTACATTTAATAACAAATAAACATAGTAAGACTGACGGAGGAGATTAGATTAGTAAAGAAAATAGTAACCATGAGTGTGAATACAGGTCACTAGGAGTAGTATAAATCGCAGACAGTGATTCCTCTTGGTTATCATTAGAGGTATAATGTATTCGGTGAAGCAAGGAAACCTGTCGCGACCGACGATATCTGCGGGAGGGCCGGATGGTGATAGACTTGGGCCATCCTATCGGCCCATCGGTGCCTGGGTGGGCAATTTATCGGGGGCTTTCTGCTAGGTGGGGGCCTAAGGCAGTTGCCTAGTTCGCCTCAATGGTAGGTACGCCACTGTGTGTGAGTGTGTTTGTGTGAGTTTGTGCATTTGTGCGAGTTTTTGTGTTTGTGTGAGTTTGTGTGTGTGAGTTGGTGTATGTGTGTTTGTAAGTGTGTGTGTGCGCGCGCGGGCGCGCGCTTGTTTTTTAGTCTTTCAGTTGAGTAGGTTGGTACTACAGGGTTGTGTATGAATGAATATTTTCTGTTTGTGCTTTACTTTCAGAACCTCACAAACATACACCCACTTTCACCTCAATGTATTCATCGTTGTATTTAATAGAAAGAGTTCAGATTCAACTGGATATCCAAGTCTCCCTGTTTTCTTCATTCTAATCTGATGACCCTCAGGGATTGCACCTTTCCCCTGTCACGACCCAGCCTGGTCTGCCCCGCCCCCTGCTATCAGTGCTCTTCCACAGCTGGGGAGCAGAGTCTGCGCAGGTGCCCACAGGTGTGCTGAATGAAGGCTTGATGAGCTCCACAATAAGAGGGCCTTGGTGCAGTGCACCGGAGGCTCCCTCTCCTCGACGCATCGTTTATGTTTGTTTGTTAGACATACTGTATGTCCACCCATTAGACACCCACTCGCACTTCACTTTTATTTCCGACTTTTCTACTATACTTTTAATAAATGTCCGTTTGATTACTTTAACCTTGCTCGTGGAACTCCCGTTCATGTTCATGCAGAGAGCCGTGCATGTAACACCCCAACCCCCTCTATAACATGCTACTTTAACTATTCAAAGTCTTTCGATGATGTTGCCATTTCATCTGAATACCTCTGTCTGTAACAGAACACTATGATGGCCATTTATTACTACACTTGATTTATGTGTGACAAGAGAATGTTCTTTAACTTCAAATTCCCTTCAAAAACCCTTCAAATACCACGCCACTGCTCTGCTTAATTTGTGCCAACTAGAGAAGTGTTCTAATAGCTTGTTTGTTGGTTTTTCCTTTTCTTTTGTCTTTGGTGCCAAAACTGAACACATTGGTGCTCCATTTACATTTTATCATTTAGCAGACGCTTTTATCCAAAGCGACTTACAAGGTTGTATACACATTTTACACTGATGGCACACTGCACATCAGGAGCAATTAGGGGTTCAGTGTCTTGCTCAAGGACACTTCGACAGGGTATCAAACTAGCAACCTTCTGATTACTAAACGACTTCTTTACCTCCTGTACCACTGTCGCCCCTTTTCACCTCTGGGTCATCCTGGGCGAGTGACAGGGACTTCATGGGGTTTGAGGCCATTCCTCTTCTGTCTTTGCACTCACACCTCTTGATGACATGTAAGCTGGGTTCAGTTTGGTTCCATTTTGATACATCTGTGTTTTCCCTTATGAGAGAGATTCTATTTGGCACTTATTTGGTGAAATCTTCTTGCTCATTTGCTATTCATATAGAGACTTTCCTAAAGGCTGACTGACTCAGCTTTAACAACTTCTCAGCATTTTGTCCACTTTACCAGGCAGTACTGCAGCTGCCAGTTCTATGCCAGGGATGGTCATCTGTTTGAAAGGAGCCACTCTTGCTCTACCAAGCATAAAGGACACATGTACAATATGATTGTCGGCAGTCATTCTGGAGTAACTTATGGTGCCGTATCCACGATCACTGGCATCGGAAAAGTCTTAGTGGTCAAAATGGTTTCACACACTGTGCCACTTGAATCAAGACGTTCGATCCATCTTCTCCATTCGTCAGATGCAGCTTGAGGTATTCTGCTGTCCCAGTCATGCTTACTCCTGCAGAGCTTCTGAAGAAGCAACTTTGCAGGTAGAGGGAGGGCACAAGAAACCAAGTGGGTCATAGATTGAGCGCACTACCGATAGCATGTTCGTTCGAGTGTGAGGTTCCTCCCTTTGACCCAGAGATGTAAACTCCTTGACTAGCTCTACTGCTTCCTGTTCAGATGAGAGGGACTTCAAGCAGCCATCAACATTGAAATTGTTCTCAATAGTTCTTATTAACTTGGGATGGAATGTGCTCTTGTTGTCTCTAGCTGTCTGTCTTAGTGCAAAGTTTGCACACCTTGGAGATGATCCAAAATGGTGCACCAACATGTGATGCTCAACTGGAGGCTTACCAACATCACCATTAGGCCACCACAGAAATCTCAAGAAATGAACATCGGATTTGGCACTCTAACTTGAAACATTGCCTGAATATCTGTCATCACTGCGACCAGCTACTGCTAAATTAGGCCAGTTTGCATTTGGGATCCTCCAAAAAAGAAGAATGCAGCTAATGTACAGTATATTAATCAAAGAGAATGTGACAGCATCCACTAACCTCAGTTTCAGCAGTGTGCAGTGGGAATCCTCCAGTAAAGCACACAGCTGAGTCACTCCAAAAGCTTTTAGCCTGCGCTCACTCAGTTCCAGCTCAGTCATGAGTAAGGGGTTTGAACCCACAGATGAAGCCACAGCAGCACAGGCTTCCTCAGCAGCACTCCCCTTCAGGAACCTGTACAAATAGAGACAATAAACATATATGTTGTCTGACACAATCATCATCACTGGTGCTTAAATTAAATAAACAAAAAAATATAAAATCTCCTACCAAGGCAGTCTCTTACTAAAATTAAAAAAGTGAACTGAGTCACATACTGTATGTGTTTTTCTCATGGGAAAGCACACACTGCTACCCACTTGTGAAGTCTATTAGTTCAATAAGTCTGCTTGGCCTGAAGCAGCAGCTTTAAGGCGAGACACGGCAGGCAAAAACATCGTTTTTTCAGCAGTGGTCAATTTTGAGATTTTGAGCTAGTTCACTCCCTAAACATGTAATCTTTCATACTAGCATAAAGAAAATATCCTAATTATACATTAGTGTGTATATTTATCCACATTTTGTCTGTTCGCGCCGTCAGTATTTTCCTAGGTTTCCTGGAAAGTTAGCATTCTAACGTAACGTGCAGTATATCGGCTTTCTGATGCATGACATGTTTGCTACCGTTGAAAAGCGCTGTATCTTCCACACAAGGCTATGTTATCCAAATAAGGACATTTCCTTTCCAGCAGTAACCAATGATGTTAGTAAAAACGTGGCTTTAAACCTAAGGACGCAATTTCATTGGTTTGCGGTGGTTTCTGATAACGTGATGCGTTCAGACGCATCACGTGGTTTGGATTGACACTTCCTGAATCTTTAAATGCGATTTTCTCAAAATGAGTTTTTTGTCATTCTCCGGTAGATACTTCTCAGCCTATGTAGCACCTATGTACACCAAACTTTCCAGTTATACACTTAGCAGTATTCTGAAGATATTTACAGAAGGATTTGTTAATTAATCATTCCTGGCCTGATTTATGTGACATTTTGATCAAAAAAAGGTGTTGAAAATCGTTTTTTTAAGGCTATAGACAGTATATTTTGATTTTCTAGGTAATGAAAGCAGATATCCTGAAATCCCTCTGTAAATTTGTTTGCATCTTGTATGACAACAAAATGAAAATAAAAAAAATCACCTGGCTTTATCGTATGTCCAGATATATCTACCGGAAATATATGCAAATGTGCGCATATTTAATTAGATAAGGCCTAATTTGCATAATCAAACATAATAATTTCAGAAACTTGTAATACATTTTTTGTTCATACATGTGTAAGTAATCAACTGAGGAAGTTTCATGGTGATATCTATTATTTAAAAAAAATACCCTATTCACCTGTAGTGTCTCGCCTTAAATCTTACAGTAGTAATAGTTTAAGTACATTTAATTGAAGAAGATGAATTTGTATATAGTCGTAATAACAGTCTCATTACTTTTTTGAACTACTTTGGATTAAAGCCTTGGTCTTGATATAAACTTACCTGAGATTTTTCAGTTTACACTTCGGGTCATCCTTTAGGTCTAAAAGCAGTTTCACTCCTGATTTCCCTGGATTATTTCCTCTGAGATCCAGCTCTCTGAGATGATTGGGATTTAACCTCAAGGCTGAAGCCAGACTAGCATAGCCCTCCTCTGTGATACTGCAGTCTGAGAGTCTAAAGTGAGGCAAACACACCAAGACATTTACAGTGCATTTAAAGTGAAAACAAATTCATAGACAAATTCAGGGCATCAATTCCACTGAGGCAAGGCAAAGAAAAACACAACAAGACCTATCAGTGCATTTAGAGTAAGACCATTTTTGTAGCCAAATTGAAGGGATCAGCAGTTTACTAAGTGAGGTACATTGGACAACAGAGTATTTGAAAGTTTGAAAGGTGATGTTCCCGCAGTTCAGTTGAAAAAGCATGGTGAAAGTCCCATTTTTATTTAACTGAATAATTATTAACATTTACTCAAATATAAAAGAGTCATTCAGATTTTCTATGAAACAGTTTGTGATCTTGTGGTTTTCTTATACATTTTATTTTCATCTGAGTGCTTGGCCCAAAACATAATTGAAATAACTTTCGTATGACCCTGTACAGTGAGCTCTTAGCATGGAACATGCTAAAAATCTTTAAGTCCATGTATGTACTTTAAATGATTTGGAAAACTGTGTACGAAATACAGTTTCTTTATTTATAATAATTGGGAGCTCTGAAGCCTTCCTCTGTAATATTGCAGTTTCTCAGGCTGTAGAGAGGAAAGGCAAACAGATTCTGCATGTGTGTGTGAAAGTTTGTAGAGTGTGTTTTTGTGTTTTTAAGTGCGTGTGTCTAAGTGTGTGTGTGTGTAAGAGTGTATTTGTGTGTGTGTGTGTGTGCGTGTGTGTGTTAGTATGATTGTGTGTGTGTCTGTTTGTGTGTGTGTGTGTTTACTGCTGAATTCATATTATCCCTTTACATGTGAATAGGATGACAGTTCACTATCACTGTCAAATTCAGTCATAGCAACTCAGTATTTGATTTTGTGATACTCACTCTAGTTTTCCCAGTTTACAGTTGGGATCCTCCAGAAAAAAAGAAAGATGCTTCACTCCTGAATCTCCTGCTTCATTTCCACTCAACTGCATCTTTCTGATGTGTGAGGGGTTTGATCTCAGTGCTGATGCAAGAGAATTGAAGCCCTTCTCTGTAATACTGCCGTTTGAGAGGCTGTAGAGAGGAAAGGGAAAAATAATGTAAATCATTTAACAATTAGAATAAATATTGAAAGGCATGTAAAACAAATGGAAAAGGAGAGTGATAAGAAGTTTACTGCTGAAGTAATATAAATCTTTTACACGTGAACAGCTTGACAATTCACTTTCACTGTCAAATTCACTGATAGCAACTCAGTATTTGCTGTTGTGATACTCACTCTAGTTTCTCCAGTTGACAGTTAGGATCCTGCAGAAGAGAAGAAAGATGCTTCACTCCTGAGTCTCCTGCTTCATTTCCACTCTACTGCATCTTTCTGATGTGTGAGGGGTTTGATATCAGTGCTGATGCAAGAGAACTGAAGCCCTTCTCTGTAATACGGCAGTTTGAGAGGCTGTAGAGAGGAAAGGGAAAAATAATGTAAATCATTTAACAAATATAGCTGCAAGCAGCAATGTGATGGCCAAGCTGGTCAGATGACCCAGAAAAAGCCTTCAATTCACTCAGAAAGCTTTTGATTTACTCAGCAGAGGCTGGATTCGAACCGATGAGGCTGCCTACGACAGGGCACCATTCACCAACTCACTTAACTAGTGAGCTATTGTCGGTGATGGAAATCACAGAGTTCAGTTACTGTCTCAAAATAGAAGCGTTTCTCCTATGGCAATGGTTGTCAAATTTGGACCAAGTTTAAACAGTTGAAACAGCTGTAATTCAGTCCTATTTTGACAAGTCGAGGTGATTGTGGTCTGAAGATAATCTTTGCCAAATTTGGTGAATATTTGATATTCACCAAAAACGTTATATTCATTCATTCAAAATGGCAGCCACATCAATTCGGCCACCTCAATTTGATAGACTGTAACTAACAAACGGTCGTGAAAATCAAAACGCCAGGGCATAACTTCTGTGAGGCTTGTTCTGAAGATCATATATGGCAATTTTGAAGAATATTCGACAAGAATTGTAGGAGGACTAGCTAAAAAACGCTTTTCCTTAACATTCTAAATAGCGGAGAATCTATATAACTGGGTATGATGTCATAGAGTGTGTTGAACTCGTCTTGATCCAGGGAATCCAATGATGCCTCATTTTGGGAAATGCAGCAAATGGCCCAAAAGTAAAGTGTGTAAACACATCTTCAACTTTGACCCATTGGTGGCGCTAGAAGTTTTGAATGGGTGACATGAATCTTGGTGAAAGTGATGAGAGGACTGGTTCCAAAGAGTGTGCCAAAGTTCACAACTTTCGACCATGCGCTTCAAAAGTAACGTGTGTAAACACATCTTCAACTTTTACCTATTGATGGCGCTAGAGGGTTCAAATGGGAGACATGAAACTTGGTGAAATTGATGAGAGGACTGGTTCCAATAAGTGTGCCAAATTTCACAACTTTTGACGATGTGGTTCTAGGGGCTGCCATAGACTCCCCATTGCAGAAGAAGAAACATATAATAAGTAAAAGTTTGAGGGTCTGCCACGCCCACACCTTTGAGATTTTGAACAATCCCCCAAGACAATTTGATCCCCCATGGCTGAAGAGTATCCTGACCAAGTTTGAAGGCATTAACATTAAATCTGTATGAGAAGTTGCGAAAAAATATTTTTCCTTAACATTGGAATTAGCAGAACATTTATATAACTGTTTATGATGTCATAGAGTGTGTTGAACTCGTCTTGATCCAGGGAATCCAACGATACCTCATTGTGGAAAATGTGGCATATGGTTCAAAAGTAACATGTGTAAATACATCCTCAACTTTGACCCATTGGTGGCGCTAGAGGGTTGGAGTGGGAGACATGAAACTTGGTGAAATGGATGAGAGGACTGGTCCCAATAAGTGTGCCATATTTCACAAGACTCCAATGGCAGAAGAAGATGTGTAATAATAATAAATAGAAAACCAATAGGTGGCTTTCGCAGCTTCGCTGCTTGGCCACCAATTAGAATAAAAATTGAAAGGCATGTAAAACAAATGGAGAAGGAGAGTGATAAGAAGTTTACTGCTGAAGTACTATAATCCTTTTACACGTGAACAGCTTGACAATTCACTATCACTGTCAAATTCACTGATAGCAACTCAGTATTTGCTGTTGTGATACTCACTCTAGTTTCTCCAGTTGACAGTTAGGATCCTCCAGCAGAGAAGAAAGATGCTTCACTCCTGAGTCTCCTGCTTTATTCCCATTCAGCTGCAGCTCTCTGATGTGTGAGGGGTTTGATCTCAGTGCTGATGCAAGAGAACTGAAGGCTTCCTCTGTAATACTGCAGTTTCTCAGGCTGTAGAAAGGAAAGGTAAAAAAAAAATGTCTGTTTGTGTGTGTAAACGTTTGTAGTGGGTGTTTGTAAGTGTGCGTGTCTGTGTTAGTGTGTGTGAGTTTGTGAGTTTGTGTGTGTGTGTGTTTGTGTGTGTGTGTGTGAGCGTGCGTGTGCATTTAATTATGTATGTGTATGTCTGTATGTGTAAATGTTTGCAAGTGTGTGTGTCTTAGTGTGTGTCTGAAGGCCCCGTCACACCATAACGTTCTGGTCAACGTTCTCTGAAAATTCTAATCATTCAATTTTGAGCGTTCTAGAGCGAGGTGGACACATCTGGCGTGTGACTAACGTGTGACTAGTGTGGGACTGACGCATGAAGAACGTGTGTGTTTGAACAGCGACCAAGTGATGTGTCACTGGCATGCGGCGAACGATAGGTCAATGTTAGACGAGCATGTTGATCGTGTGCCTAACGTGTGAATAACGACAGAGTGGCATTCTGCTGCCGTGTGGGTTTTATGGTCAAACGGGTACAAAACGCTGGAAAATCAGTGAATTCAATTGTTCTGAACAGTGAACATCATGCCGCCAAGACGAAAAAAAGGTTTGAGGGGGGCAGGATAAAAAACTCAATACAACACAATTTGTAATGATCCATGATTTAGTGAACATGAACATAGCTGAGCACATCGAGGGAACTCGCCCGCAGAGAAGAAGACCCTACCGAAGACGGCAGTGCTGGACTAAATCATGGATCATTACAAAATGGATCATGGATCATTACTAAATGTGCTGTATTGCTATTTACCTTTTTGGACATGGAAAAAGACAGTAGAAAGGTTCCAAACTTAATAGTTTATAGAATGCTGCTTACAGATGTTGTGTGCATAGGAGGGTATATATAAGATATATAATATATTTATTTACCCTACCTAGTCATTCGGGATCCTCCATAGTGGGTGTTGTTTACGGTAGCCCAGAATCAACTGAATCCTGCAAGCATCGGTTTATACACCCACATACATGGACGTTCATAAATCGCTCAAATGACACTCATTGGACGTCATATGACGTTCGTTTGACGTTAGTCACACGCTTCGTGCTCTAGGGGTCCATTCAGTGGTATTAGACAAGATGCCAGTGAGTCGTTCACTGCAAAGCACACGTTTAATAACCAAGTAACGATATGGTAACAACTGACTAACGGCTGACCAACTATAGCCGAGCACGTGCAACGTTATTCAGTGTTTAAAGTTGAAGAACGCTGTGCTCCATGCAAACTTTTGTGCATGTTCAAAACGTTTTACGTGTGTGTAAGTATGTGTGTGTGTGTGTGTGTGTGTGTGTGTGTTTAAGTATGTGTGTGTGTGTCTGTGTGTGTGTGTGTGTGTGTATTTAAGTGTGTGTGTAGGTATGTCTGTCTGTATGTCTGTCTGTCTGTGTTTGTAAGTGAGTGAGTGTGAAATGAGTTTGTCTCATGAAGATGGAGTGATACATAGATATGAAGTGTTTATTGCTGAATTACTAGTGACCCTTTACATGTGAAAAGCATGACAGTTCACTATCACTGTCAAATTCACTTAAAGCAACTTAGTATTTGGTCTTGTGATACTCACTCTAGTTTCTCCAGTTGACAGTTAGGATCCTCCAGAAGAGAAGAAAGATGCTTCACTCCTGAGTCTCCTGCTTTATTCCAACTCAGCTGCAGCTCTCTGATGTGTGAGGGGTTTGATCTCAGTGCTGATGCAAGAGAACTGAAACCCTTTTGTGTAATACTGCAGTATGTCAGACTGTAGAAAGAAGGCGACAAACATATTTAATATCAGTTGACTGTCATCACATCCATGCATTACAATACTTACCACAGCAAACAATGACTTAATAGTCATAATTTCAGGAGTCTAAATAAAAATATATGTATGATACTGATCTTATTTCCATCTGAGCATTTTTCCCAAAATGTGCTTGTGATAGAGACATTTTAATGAGGACATTCGGCCCCCTTCTCGTTCATTTTCTGAAATTCTTCTGAAATGTTACTTACGCGACTTCGTAAAAACAAAGTAAGGGAAATGCATCCGCTGCATTGCGGCACGCCTGAAAATGCATTCATAAGCAGCCGAAGTCTTCTCAGCTGTGTTCCTCCGGATTAGTTTCTTAAATTGATGCGCGTTCTCGTGAAAGTGGATTTGCATACATACACGCCCCGCCAGTTCCTTATTCGGGCACGCAATCGTAGAAACGTGTGCTGTTGGAATCTCCCGTATCCACACGAAAGCACCTCGTAAGGCAAGTCATGTCTAAGCGGAAAGCGGGCAAAAAAACGCAGATTTAACTTAACCGGTGCAGCCATGGAGGTACTGCAGGATATATATGTGTCCATTCTATTCACTATGGCTATTTAAACGCGATTGGGTTTAGTGTTTATTTATTTATTCACTTACATTTGCAGTGTTCTTGTACATTAACATTCACATTCAGTCATTTAGCAGACGCCTTTGTCCAAAGTGACGTACAAGGAAGAGAACAGTCAAGCTACGAGCAATAGAGACCTAGTGTAACAATAAATACTACCTCGTAGAATCATGACTATAAATGTGAACCGTAATTGTTAATGATACAAATATTGGCCCTCATTCTCGACAGCAGTTGGGAAGACTTTCAGAAGGATTTTCTTTTGAACTCCACTTTGGTGGATTAAGGAAAACATTTGCCATTCGCCATAGTTTTTTCATCTTCGATTTCTTCTGAACTTCAGAAGACTTTCAGGACGCGAAATAGCAGTCGTAACTCTTCCCGAATCTTCTCAAATACGATTCCATGGGGCCCTCTTGTGGTTATTTGAGGAATCGCGTTGAGGAATGACATTTGAAAAAACTCCATGTTAAAAGGGTTAACGGTTGAATTTGTGAAAACCCGTTGGTGATTGCGTTCACGTCAACTCTACAGACATCCTCGGATTAAAATAATAATAATAAATACGAGAATATTTGTATCATTAACAATTACGTTTCACATTTATAGTCATGATTCTACGAGGTAGTATGTATTGTTACTCTAGGTCTCTATTGCTCGTAGCTTGACTGTTCTCTCCCTTGTACGTCACTTTGGACAAAGGCGTCTGCTAAAAGACTGAATGTGAATGTACACGAACACTGCAAATGTAATGAATAAATAAATAAACACTAATCCCAATCTTTAACCATGACATCCACTTACTGCTTATTATACTCCCACTCGTGACTAGTCTTCACACTTATGGTGTCTGTTTAGAAAAGAGCACTGACTGCAAATTATACTCCTACTCGTGACCTGTCTTCACACTTATGGTAGCAATTTTTCAATTTTTTTTTTGTAAAGTGACTTCTTAAATGTGTTTTACGGACTTCGGAAGTTCGGCGTAAGAAAAGATCTCCACCTTATTAATGAACACCTGTTACGAGTTGCTTTCGTGTGGATTAGGGAAATTCCGGCAGCACACTTGGCTATGGCTGCGTGCCCTAATAAGGAGCTGGCGGGGCGTGTATGTATGCAAATCCACTTTCACGATAACGCGCATCAATTTAAGAAACTAATCCGAGGGAACACAACTGAGAAGACTTTGGCTGCTTACGCATTTATTCATGCACACGCTCTTCTCTCAAGGACATGTTCTGAGATCACTGCTGTAACTTCTGAAGAGATGGACGGGAATACCGCCCTTTGGGCCTCATTTATAAAACGTTGCGTAGAAACCATCCTACATTTTGTCTAAGACATTTCCTGAAATGAGCGTAAGTGAGATCCACAGAAAACAGACGTACACACGAAAAACATGTGTACGCCAATCCTTCGGTTATAAATCACAAATGCTCGTGAAATTGTGCGCAACTGAATCTCCGCCTTCAAAACGCCCCTATTTAATCTAATCAGCATATTATCAATGCACAAACAGAGCGCATCTTCAATGCACAAACTCTCTGTGACAGTGGCAAGCAAGAAAGAAACATGTAAACAGAATAATTAAAGTGAGGTTAACATCAACGTTCTGCTGATGGAACAGCAGATGTGGGCCAAAACATCGTTAGAAAGCCTGTCTGGTGGCGTAATGGCAAAAGCAAAGTATTTGACATGTAGTAGACACGTCTCCGAAGCACCAGCACCTGCGGCACGAGCAGTGACTGACAGAAGCCGCATCTGCGGCAGCAGCACCAAGGCTTTGGTGCGCTCCACTACCGACCTGTGCTGTACTGAAGTGGGCTTCCTAGGCTTTCTGAGTATGCGAAATCTGGATGAGAATACATTGGGAACCCTGTTTTACGCAGGAAATCCTCTTTCACATTTTGCTGGGCACCTTATGGAAATCTAATAAATTGTGGGCATATGGGATAGTATACTGCGATGAACATCGGGCAAAATACCGTTTAATGATGACGAGGATTGCTCGACTGGTCTCCAATTTCTCATCGGAACGTTCCTGTAGCCAGGAATCCAAGAACGGACAATACCTGTTGAACGTGTATGGCCTGGTTGCCTCTGGTGCGCCTCTCTAGACGAGAGGCCATTTGGGCACAACGCTCTCAGCAAGCGGTACCTGCTTATCAGACATACATCATCCTGTGTCAAAAAGTCTGCGCGACCACAAAAAAACACTCTCTCTCCTTATTGCGCAGTTGGCAATATCCTCTAACAACACCAATGCAGCCATATCTCCTACTGAAAACCAAGCCACTATTAGTCTTTTTATAGGTTATAAGTTCGAGGGAAATGTTTTACACTTGTGAAATTAAAACGGAATACCTATAAGATGTGAATCTCATTCATTTGTAAATTATTCTAATAGTTTATTTGATTTTATTGAGCGAAACATTCATTTGGCCTTTCACCATTAGCCCAAATGGTGACGGTGGTGCTGACGATGATGATGATGATGATGAAACTGCGTGTCGGCAGTCGGCGCTCGGAGAGTCCTGAATTCCTGCAGTACTCCAGTATTGCCGCAAGGAAATGTACTTACACGAACTGAAACCAGACATAGAGATACGTCCTTTTCTACTCCTAAGACGTTTTTTATAAATCTGTACTTAGACGTGGATTTGATCGCACGCACAGTCTAAGATCAGTTCTGTGCATAAGTACGTTTTATAAATGAGGCCCCATGTCTGTCATGAAATCTGTTTGTTTTTTTCTACTCACATAAGGCTGGCTGCGCCCAGCTCATCTTTGGAGTTTTTCATGATATTTGGTTGTGACACATCTGCCTCTCAAAGCGCTGAAATTCTGATTGCTGGTCTCAGTCCAGATATGAGTTTCATAAACTGAGACAACTTCTGCAGTTCATTCAGTAAGCTCTTAACATTGAAAGGGAGGATCCTCAAGTCTATGTGTGTCTGAAACTTTACAAGAACATGTGAAACATTTTAAGAAAACTACTGTCTGTCTGCAACGATGGGGATATTTGATCAAGAAATGAAGATGTACAAATGATCCAACATAACTCATTATTAGAGAAAACTGAAGAATCAATGTCTTCCCTGAGTGTCTCCAGTGCACAGTTTGGGTTCTCCAGTCCGCAACAGAGTTCTTGGACCCCAATATCTCCAATACTGTTGTCACTGAGATCCACATTTTTCAGTTATGAAGATGCTTTGCTGAGGATACATGCCAGTGCTGTACAGCTCCTTTCAGTGAGCCCACAGCTCTTGAGCCTTAAGGGGAAAACAGCCACCAGTGACTATAAGCTCAATGAAAAGGACACTGCTGCTGTCTGTATATTAGTGTTGTGCTTCTAAACCAATTAAAAAAATCAGACTAAATGTTTTTTCAGGTATATGAAGTTGGGTTTCCATCTAAATTTCATCATCAACAGGAGTAATCAGGAGTCATCTAGGGAACCAGATTTTCCATGAAACAGTTTGTGACATTTCATGATACTCTAAACATTTTATTTCCATTTGAGCATTTGTTCTAGTACTGTATGTACCTTATATTAGTTTTGTAAACTGATACAACTTCCGTAGTTCGTTCATTGATCTTTTATTATTGAAAAGGAGGATATTTAAGTCTATGTGTGAAAATAGAAAATACTCTGTCTCATAATGGGGATACTTTTCATGTATAGTTTTCAAAGTTTATTTTATCAATACAATTTTAATATAAAAATGATCTCACATAACTAATTTCTAAGGAATACTGAATAATCAAAATGTCTTACCAGAGTGTCTCCAGTGTACAGTTTGGGTTCTCCAGTGCGCTACAGAGTTCTTGGACCCCAATATCTCCAATACTGTTGTGACTGAGATCCACATTTTTCAGTTTTGAAGATGCTTTGCTGAGGATACATGCCAGTGCTGTACAGCTCCTTTCAGTGAGCCCACAGCTAATGAGCCTTAAGGGGGAAACAGCCACCAGTGACTATAAGCTCAATGAAAAGGACACTGCTGCTGTCTCTGTATTAGTGTTGTGCTTCTAAACCTTCTAAATGTTTCTCCACATATCAGAATTAAAAATGGACAACCGGGAGTTGTGAAAAGCTGTGAGCAACTTTCACAGGAAAACGTGATAAAAGTGCAACAAATGCTGATTTAATTCAAACCTAGTCATATTATACACTATGCCAATAGTGAGAAGATCTACCCCTCTATTCTATCACATGTTTATTTGCATTAGAATACTGTTTACAAATTTCAAGTGTTTCTAGTCAGGGTTTATTTTTCAAATGGTCAAAATGTGTATTAAAATGTTGGATGGAAACACAGCTAGAGTCATTATCCCCACCCATTTTGAGAATACATACTGCCATCATACTTACCGAGCCTTCTGTGATTCCTCCACTACTGGCTGAAGCCTGAGGAAAGATTCATCAGATCTGATGTACTTCTTCAAGTCAAACTCATCCAGCTTCTGTTCTGATGTGAGCAGCACAAACACTAGAGCTGACCACTGGGCAGGTGAGAGTTTAGCTCCAGAAAGTGTCCCAGCACTCAGCAAGCTCTGGACCTCTTCCACTAAGGAGTAATCATTGAGTTCATTCAGACAGTGGAAGAGGTTGATGACCCTTTCTGATGAAGGAACCTCCCTGATCTTTGCCTTGATGAAACTGATTGTTTCTTTATTGCCCCTCTGATTGAGTCTTCTCTGTAGTAGGCCATGCAGGAGAGTCTGGTTAGACTCCAGAGAGAGGCCAAGAAGGAATCGGAGGAATAGGTCAAAGCGTCCATCTTCATGCTCCAAAGCTTTGTCCACTGCACTCTTCTGTAAGATGATCATGGATTCCTCCATTGAAGGAGACAAATTCAATATCCTTTTCCAAAGCTTATTGGATTTTTCAGGAGCTTGGTGTCTGGATATTATGTCTTTCCCTTCAACTGCCATCATCAAAAACACATACAAAGCTGCAAGATACTCCTGGATACTTAAATGCACAAAGCAGCACACCTTTCCTTGATAAAGCCCTGTTTCTTCTCGAAAGATCTGTGAGCAGATGCCAGAGCATACTGCTGCCTCTCTGACATCAATGCCATACTCTTTAAGGTCTTCATCATAAAAAATCAAATTACCCTTCTCTAACTGTTCATAAGCCAACTTCCCAAGACCAAGGATAACGTCCTGGTTCCACTGTGGATCAAGGTTGTGCACATTTTCAAACTTGCTGCTCCTCTGTTTGGTCTGGAAAATGAGGAAATAGGTATACATCTCTGTCAGAGTCTTTGGAATCTGTCCACCTCCTGAAGAGCCAAGAATTACCCCAAGAACAGTAGCAGCAATCCAGCAGAACACTGGTATTTGGCACATAATGTGGAGGCTTCTTGATAATTTGATGTGAGAGATGACATTGCTGGCAAGATTCTGATCATTGATCTTCTTCCTGAAGTACTCTTCCTTCTGTGGGTCATTGAACCCTTGTACCTCTGTGACCCGGTCAACACACTCAGGCGGGATTTGATTGGCTGTTGCTGGTCGAGAGGTAATCCAAAGCAAAGCAGAGGGGAGCAGATTACCCTTGATGACATTTGTCAGGAGTATATCCAATGAGGTGACCTTTGTGACATCAGTCAAACTTTCATTTTTCTGAAAGTCTAGTTGGAGTCGACATTCATCCAAACCATCACAGATGAACAACAGTTTGCACTTCCCTTGGCTGAGAAAATTTGACTGCTTTATTTCTGTGAAAAAGTGGTGGAGGAGATCCATCAAAGAGAATTGTTTTTCTCTCATGAGGTTGAGCTCCCTAAAAAGAAGTGGAAATATGAAGTGGATATCTTGGTTTTCTTTTCCTTCTGCCCAGTCCAGGATGAACTTCTGAACTGAGACGGTTTTACCAATGCCAGCAACTCCTTTTGTGACAACACTTCTGATTGGTTTGTCTTGGCCAGGTAAGGGTTTAACCTGTTACTGCAGTGGGATATTTCGCCTTAATTTGGAACGATTTGTACTTACACATAATAACACTCAATATCTGAAGTTGTACACATGATACAAAGATCATTCATATCTTAAATTGAAGAAGACAAATGGGCCAAGACATGCATTCACCTCCTGACTTTTATTTTCATCATTAAGTATCAATTTCAAAGCATCATATACAGAACAAAATGTCAAAAATGTAAAAAACGCCTTTCATTTTTATGTTTGACAGTGTGTGGATGGTTTCAAGGGAAGAAAATTCTGTCATGTTCTATATTTCCTGATTCAACATGTTCCTGAGAAACAAAGTACAAATTTTGGAGCAGATATCTAAAAATGTCCAGGTGTTGTACAGCAATATCTAAATGGTGCATTCAGGCGTCTCCAAGTGTCCAAAACCTCTCCAAGCTCTCCAAATGCATAAAAAAAAAATTCTCATTGTATATCATTGTTTTTTTTCGTTGTACAGACATATATAACTCCATTTTAGACTAATATTACAATTTCTTTTGAAATTGGATTGTGTCACTGTTGGAGGCTGTGCAGCTGGTAGTAGTGGTGGTGGCGACGGGGGTGGTGGTGGGGGTGAGGGTGATGCTGGAGCTGGAGCTGGAGCTGGGGCTGGGTCACTGCAAGATAAAAACGTTGGACAATATAAATATTTTGACTGGGTCATGCCTTACAATTGAATTTTGCTTCATGTTATTTACTAAGCTAATGCACAAATATGTAAAATGTAAACATATGTAAAAAACACCATAGTCAAGCTGAAGTGTGATAATAACATAGGCATTATGCATTTAGCAGATGTAAATAAAACATTTCTATGCGTTTTGAGGCAAGAAGCAGGTTGTGATATGTTAGTTTGTTGTAGCCTACATTGCAGCTACGTAAATACAGCAGCAGCATGCTAACCAATATCCATTACTAGCAAACTACATCCCACAATGATAAAAAAAATAAAGCACTAAAGAGAATAAGGCATATGCATAGCTAACTGGTATGCACTGAAAAGTAGTTGGTTTAAATTACTTACGCATCGAGGATGGCATCGATTCCATTCACTCTTCCACTGAGTCCATGCTAGCATGCTAGTCCATGCTGAGTCCATGCTAGCATGCTAGTCCATGCTTAGTCCACTGGCTTCCCCGAAAATCATCAAAAATCATCCCATGTATTTCACTCATCTGCAATCCTCGTCTTGCCATGATGGATGAGTACAAGGGAGACAAATTGCAGCCAAAAATATGCACAAACAAGCCCTCAGGATCGTGTGGACCAAACCACTTGCTGTGCGCATTTGAAGGTAAACAAAATTGCCCATTTACGCACCGGGAGCGCATCTGAGACTCTTGAGTTGCGCTTTCAAAAATCTAAACTCCAGGACTGAGCAATCAGGGCAAATGACCTACCTACTTTTTTGTTAGAATCTCTATTATTCGGTAAAACAGGTGTCAATCACTACTGAGAAGTCTTACAAGAAGTGTAAAGTGATATGATAGGACATGCCTGAGCAGCTGCATGATTGAGAGCTGATGCCATTGGTGGTAATGCCTGTCACTCATGACAAACATGTGTTTAACAGCCAATAAAACCCAAAGATTCTGAAAGAGGGGGTCTTAAGCTTTGTAACTATATATAACATCACGTGATAACTTCGTGTAGTGTTGTCAGGAAGAGAGCGAGGAGATCGCCATCAGAAACATACAAGAAAGTGAACGTTTTTTCTCAATGTCGTGAGCAAGTGAATAAACAACTTTATGGACATAACCATGCAGTTCAAGTCTGTTTTTTTAGATGTTTTGAAGGTAAATGAATGTTCTATAACGTTATTTAAGGTACGGATAATGCAGAAACACATTTAAATGGCTTAGTTATGGGAGGAGGCTGCTCCATATGTAAAAAATGAGGATGTGTCATGGTGTGTTTAAAATTGTATTTATTTGTAACGGATGCATGTAGACAACTGAAAATCGGTTTACATATAGTTGGATTACCACAAAAAAATATTAAATGCGAGTTTGAATCATATTTTCAGAAATAGAATTTTCAGGATTTGTTTTGGCGATTTATCCAGTACAGGCCCGCCCGCGGGTCCATTAGGGGGCGTTAAAGCAGTAACAAGTTAAATATGTCACTGCATTTGATTGATGTCTCCTGTCCAGCTGGTCTCTTGGATTTTAACTCAATCTGTCTGACTTCATGCTCTTCATTTACTTTTCCACTTCCTCCTTCTGTGATGTAGACTTCAGTGTAGATCTTTTCAAGAAGAGCAGAGCTTCCTTGCTTGGGTATTCCTTCAGACACACTCTGGTATTTGTTCTTGAGATTTCCTTTTAGCTCAGTCTGACAAACTACATCCAGCCCATCTATTTAAAACAAAAGAATGTTTTGTAGGCCACTGACACCAAAAATGAATAATAACTTTGTTGCTAATGCAACTCATGGAAATCATTACAAATGCAAGAGAAGGAAGAATTCTTACTATGTTCCAGTGTGTCAGCGAGATCTTTAAGCTTCATATTCCTAAGTGTAGCAGTACGGCTTTAAGCTGACGTCACTGCTCCATCTTAACTTCTCCCCGTCTGTCTAATTTGTTAGTAATTAGGTGGCACTCTTGTCAGTCTTTACAGCCCCTATAAATTCACAACGAGGTGCCAACTGGGCATGTGTCATACTCCACGCTACCTGTTGGCGTCAAGCTCAGGTCCACCGGTTGGTGGTAGGTATGACCATGTCTGGTTGGGTCCCCATTCCCAGCTCTTCGGTTTCACACCGAGTCAAACTGTATGTCGGTTGTGCGCTACGTGCAAGTATGTGTGGGTCCTTTTTATGAATGAACGGTTGTGTTTTAGCTAGCTACTCAACTGTGCTCTGTGTACTGTGTTTAGATAACAGACACATCGTAGCTGCTGCCTGTATGGTCCTGTGTGCTGTGCCCCCGGATGCTTGGTAGGCTAGCCTACTGTTTCTTTTTAATATTAGTACTACTGGCGTTCGTGTGACGGTAACGTTACTATATTTCTCCCGTAGGAATTAGCTGGGGCAGGTTGACAACGCTGCTGTTTTGCTGACACTGGTTTTACAACTAGCTTCTAGCTAGCGTCTCAAGTAGCTGTTTTGTGGCCTGCTGTGGCGAGTGGCCTCACGTCTCGTCCTCCCTCCAAGCAGCTGCAGCGTGTTTGTGTGTCTGTCTCCGTGTATTATTGTCGTTTCGTATTTCTTCTCTGTTTCTTGGTGTTTGCCTCAGTTGGCTACATTTGTTTTGGTTCTGTTTGTTTCGTTCGTTATTTATCTTTCTGTTTGTTTCTTTATTTGTGTTAACTGTGCTGGGTGCCCAAGGCTTGGTGGTTTATCCTCTCCCTCCCTTAGTGGGGGTGCTATCTCCCGTGTGGATTGGAACTCATTGACGTGTATATACACCTTCTTCTCTAGGTTTGAGTGTGTGCATTTGGTGTGCGCGGTGCACGTGTGCTGTGACCTTCTGGAGGTAATGCCCCACTTCCCTGATAACTCTGCCTGACTGGTAAGCCTCAGTCCAGCTTGTGTGTTTTGTTGATTTGTCTGTGCTGTCCTGTGTCTGTCTCTTCATCGTGTATTGTATTTTACATTGGTGTAATTTAATAAAATATATTTATTTATGGAAACACGCCTCCGCTTCCTCAGTTCACGAACCTGTGTGCCCCTAGTGGGCTAGTTTATCACCTTAACTATTTCCTTGGGCGCAATTCCCAGGGTGGCGTAGTCGTGCTCTGGTTAGTCCTAGCTCCACCCCTGTGTCATGCCACATAAGGAAGTGCAGTGCCATCTTCAGAGCCGCTTCTCTGGCTTCACTCTCATCCTCTTCTTAACTCTCAAAGTTCTCTTGGTAATCTGGACTCAGCATCCTCTTGAATGTTTGCAGCTCATTCTTCACAAAGGTGATGATCTTCTCCTCTAACACCTAAAGCACAAATATATGGTAACGGTCTGCAGTGCATTGCATTACAGAGCATTAAAGAGCACTGATACACTAATTACATTTACCTCAACCCTTGACCTTTTGATAGAGATTATTTCCAAACATGGTTAATGACTGAAGAATATAATAATCAAGTGCCTTGTATTAATATATTACTTGTATGAATCATGTGCTTATGAAAGCAGGAGCATGGCTTTTCTCTCTGTGTTTGTAACTAGAATATTAGGTGCCACTAAGTCTGCATATGAACAAGAGTATGTTTAGACCAGAGGAGATAAGAAAGGAACTGTGCTTCTTCCAAAAACTGCCATCCTTGCAATACAGGGAGCCTCGGACATGAGAAATCCACCACGTGGTTATCCCTGCTAAAAAGCCAAACTTCTGTCTATATAAACCTTGTGCAAAGGGTTTATCATTGCCTTCACTTTCAGCCTTGTGCTGGGAGGGGAGCCCGATTGCAATTGTCTTTGTTTGTCTGTCTAATAAATATACTTTCATGCAGCTCTGGAGTCCTGAGGTAACTAGGGTGATTTTCATGTATCACCTTGTATATGTACTCGAATAACAAAGTACAGTAATGTTCTATTACTTAATGATTCTCAGTATGACATATTCTATAACACTGCATTTATGAGCGTCATTACAAAGTCTACTGTGAAAAAGTGAGACAGCAAATAATAAAAAAATTCCTGGTAGCTAACCCTCCACACATATTATTATGGTATACGTGTAGATATGATTATCATCGTGGCTTATATTGGATATTGTTTGTGGTGTAAACTGTAGAAAGATGCCGTATTTAAAGGGTTGAGATGCAAACTACAGTTGCATCTAAAGTACATCATGTCAGTGTCAGGTTTCTGGACTGCAATCCCCCTGTTGACCATGTGGGGTCCTCAGTTCTGGTTTGGGCTATCACATGTGTGTTTTATGTCTCATTGTTGTCACCTGTGTCTCGTTTGGTTGCCTTTATAAGCTGTCTGTTTTTTGTGTTCTGTGCTCAGTCTTGATTTGATGCCCTACAGTCGCACAGCGTGAGTCTTTTTTGTCTTGTGGAATCCTTGTCTTTGTTAAGCCTTTTTTTCCTGGAGTTGCCCTTTTTTGAACCTTGTTCTGAGTTATACTGTTTTTGCTACTTTTTGTTGGACGCCTTAACTGCCCAGACCGAATTTTGTATCTGGATGTTTTTGAGTTCTTTTTTTGCCTGGTCTGTTGATCATCTCTGCCTGGTGCTAAGTAAATATTCTTTCTGAAACCAAGAGTCAACTTTCTGTTCCTACTCTGCATCTGAGTCCAACACTCACTTAGTACGCTGGTAGGCTCCCCGCCTGCCACACGGGACATCACAGGTTCAATCCCCAGTTAAGCCTGACAGTCAGCTGGACCCTGGGACAGAGTAATGTGTTTAAAAACTACTGCATGACCAGTGCAGAACATTTAGACAGACAGTGGAGCCTTATGTCACCAATGACTATATGTTAATGATGTTGCAGAACATTAAACATTAACAAAGGAAGGGAACTGGGGACTGAGCAATTCTTACATGAGACAGATGGTGTAGCCTATGGCTATATTTAAGAAATAACTGCTCAGTGAATTTCCCCATAGGATAATTTATACATTTTTATGAACACTTGTCAATCCAAAAAATTCAATATTAACTCGCAGTAGCCCACTTTATCACTTATATGTATTTGTTGTACATGAACTGTATCCTCTTTCCCTGGTAAAGTACTGATCCTTCTCTAAAGGTCTGGGTGCAAATGCCAATGTGTACTGTTTCTCTGACATCAATGCCAGTCAGGTCTTCTTCATGAAAGATCAGACTGCCCTTCTCTAACTGGTCATAGGCTAACCTCCCAAGAGCAAGGAGACAGCAGTGGATTCACTGGTACTGTAACCATCACTGGCTGTTCTCTTGTGTGCAGTTTTCTCCATTGCTGTGAACTAAAAACTACACACCTAAACCTCCACTACTGCCTGAAACTCTTTCCAAAATACATTGCAAATGACGATACGAAATATGTCAGTATGTAAATATACACTTTGCCATTCAAAAGTTTAAAATAAAATGTTCGTATTCATCAATGAATATTATGAAGGCAGTGCTAAGGCTAGAAACAATTATTCATTATTGACACGACAGTTTGGTGCTTTATATAAACACTTGTGCAGTGCCTGTAGGAATTATGCATTCTGTAGTGTTAGCAGACATAGGTGTAGCTGTTGGGTAGTGCAATAGCAAGACATATTTGCACTCAACATAGGTACAGGTTACACTGAAGTATTATTGTGATGCATGTTTCCTTTTCATTAAGAAATGTTTTAATGTTGTATAGCCTTTTTGGAGATACACCAACAAATAAAGTTTGAGATTATGTAGTGGATGCAGTTGAATATAGATGTTAAAGTTACAGATACATCGGGACACTAATACATCGGAAAACCTCTCTCATTGGGTCAGCAGATGCATGAACGCATGGTCACTGGTCTAGACTAACCAGCAACATTGAATAGAAAGCTAACTCTTATACAAAAACATCAAACTACAATATACTACAATATAATACTTAACATGGTAATGAGAGTTGGTTACATGCCAGGCCCATACGCATCAACTGGGGTAACATCTATGACGACGACTGTTCTATGACTATGATATC
This sequence comes from Sprattus sprattus, assembly GCF_963457725.1. Classification (NCBI taxonomy): domain Eukaryota; kingdom Metazoa; phylum Chordata; class Actinopteri; order Clupeiformes; family Clupeidae; genus Sprattus; species Sprattus sprattus. Next base: position 17,752,263 of record NC_137919.1, on the reverse strand, counting down.
ATTCACGTTGCGTGGGTCCGTCCCTCTTTCTCTGAATTACTACAATACCCATAGTGCCAGGGAGATACGCCCTAGACAGACTGACAGACACACAGAGATTTCTGGATTTATAGATAGATGTATGGATGTATATTGCTATAGGTTGTGCTTTATATATACATGTATGTGTGTTTGGATGTCTATTGCTATAGGTTGTGCTTTATATATACTTGCTCTGTTCTGTGAAGGGTGTGGTGCACACCCTGGGAAGATGTATCCTTTGGTAGATATATTCAGTTCATTCCTCAGAACAACCCATAACACTTTATGTGAAGGGGTGGGCACAACACTGAAATGACACTGTCATAACCATAACATGACTCCCGTCATGAACGTGAAGTAGTTTTTATGAATGTTTATGACTGTTGTCATTAAGTGCCATTCGCACATTGTTTGGGATGTCATTGTTATGACGACTTGTATTAACCAAGACAACATAACCTGTCAAACATGCCTTCACGGGCCTAAGTATCAAATTAATATATGACTAAAACTATAATGATAGCTATACTTATTTATGGTCAATGATAAGCTATATTTTATTTAGGGTCAATCTTCGGTTATTTGAATAGCAAAATGTTATTTTCTTTCAGAAACAAGTACATTTGTGAGTAATTCCACACTTCTGAGTGGTAATGTATAATAATAATTATGAACATATACTCCATAGCAGCACTGCATTAAATGTCTGCATCAAACCTGGAAGATGTGCTTCAGATCCCCATGTTGACTCTGGGTGAACTGGTCACTGACACCATCTGGTTTAGTTCCTCCATTTTGCTTCTGGGGATGGAAAGTCAAAGTGAGGAGTATTGTCTTTAACTAGGGAGCTAACCTTTATACATCAACAAAGGCACAGTTGACCCTGATACAAACTAGCCAGCTTGCTAACTGCTGTACTTGTAACTGATGGCAACACTGTGCTGTAAAACAGGGTTTCCAGCCTTTATCAGAAACTTAGTGAATAGATTGAGTGGCTTATGAAAACAAAATATATGCTTATTCCAAAACCATACCTCAAAACCTGCATCATTTGCCTTTCATGAAACAGATTGTAGGAGCCATTTGGGGTTCATGTTTTAATGTTGTGGGACACTAGATGGCGCTCCACCTTAATTGGGTTCACCCAATATAGGGGTGAAAGTTCATGCAAGCTAGCAGGTGTTGATTGACGGAGAGGGAGTACATATAGTTTTTTGACCGCTTCATCTATATATTTCTAAAGGTGTATTATATGTATTTGGATGAATGAACATGCTTATGAACTGGATCGTTCTACAAGGAATAAAGTTTGCATTATAAAAGACAGAAAGCAAATTTGGAACGTTATTTTATTTCCAACAAGCGCGTCAATTAGGTGCTCAGTCAGAAACCCCTCTGGGCTTTAAGCCCATACACAGATGTACCCAGATGTTTTTTACCCTGCCCTTAGGCTTTTTTTGGTCTGCACATGTATTGTCTGTTCTATGCTGCAATAATGTATTTCAGAAATAATTTAGTAAATTGATCTTTTATGATGTACTTTTGAACCGTAGTGGTGATGATGTACAGAACCCAAACGCTCGGCCCGGACACAGTGATGGAGAGAGAATACACTTTTACTGAAACAGGGTTCGGTCCAGGATAAACAAGCTAACATTCCAAAGAGGGAATCAGTTATCTGAAGAACAGGCAGATGTCAGTCACACAGAGAAATCAATAAACATGAAAAATAGCTGAACGCTGGAAACACGTCTACATACACAATAGATAATGAGGGACAGCTGAACAAAAACAAGGCGGGGCAGACGATCAAGGGCACGAGACAAAAGGTAAACAAACACAAAACCGAAGAACATATGACAACACAAGGGAAAAAAAACTAAGAAACAGGACGGGGTTTGAAAAACTGCACCCATGAGCACATCAATGAGCCACTTAGAATTCTCAGTGAGTTTCTTTGTTTTTTGACCAAATTGTTATGATTTTTGAAATGCTTGTAATATAGTGGTGTGGGAACATGAAGCAGTTTTGCAAAAACAAGTGTCGTGAGGCCCGTGTTCAGAGGTAAGTGTCTTGTTAGGGCAGGCCAAATGGCCCATGTGCAGTGGTGATGATGTACAGAACTCAAACGCAAGTGAACACCATCAAGGCAGTGCAGAGGTGAGTGTTTTGTAGGGTCAAGAAGAAAGGCCTGTTTTCAAAAACAGGCCTACAGGTGCAGGCTGATGGAGATGGCCAAGTATTCATGGAGGGGTCTCGGGATAAGAGACGCTGACAAGTGAAGGACAGGCGAAGCCTCCCAAATAGTTGAAAACAGGGTCTCTGAAACATTGGCAGGGGCACCCACCTGCTCTCACAAGTCACCGTTGCCCTAAAAATGTTTCTCCCCAATAAGTGAGCTCCTGTAATTTAATCATAATGCGTTAATGCGTTTTTTTTTCACAGCTCTACTTAAAATGTTTCTCCGCAATAAGTGAGCGGAAATATTCTAATATGCTGTGCACGGATAAAATGTATCGGTTTGAGAAAATATTCTGATTGGTTCAACTTGGATACGTTTTGAGTGTTCAATTAGTTCAATTTGGATACGTTTAAGGCTTTTGATTGGAAAAGCATAGTGACGAAATATGCCGTTTAAAAGTAAGCGCAGTTTGACAGAGCTGCTCCATGGACCTACACTCATATTGAATGAAAAGTCTGCAAGATTGAATAAACTTCAGTTCATCACATTTGGTCCTCTGACTCTCATTGAAGTATCATCTCTTAAGATTTCACTATTTGTTGACTTCCTAACATACCCTTCCTAGCATACCCTTGACATGAGATTGTTTCATGGACTTGCCTTGATCCATCCGCACCATCTTCATTTTGGAAGTTCAGGGGGATACCAATTGACTGGACACTCTTCATGGACACACCAGTGGGCGCAGGTGATGGAGGTCTCTCCTGACGGAGGTGTCTACACACAAAATAGCACCCATGATTTACTACTGAAGCATTTACACACAAAATCTGACTGGCTATTCTAAACAAGGGGAAGCTGGAAGGGGAGTGTTGGTATTTAAATGAAATACAATGACAAAATATTCTTATTTAGAGTTGAATAATCAAATTCAGCCATTGTTCTGTACTGGCCACAGTTTTAATGACGTTGCTCTGCATCCAATTCCATACGGAATGCAAGGGCGTGAAAAATGTAGCTTTCTCCTCTCACTACTAAACACACATGTCCTATAGGAGAGGGTGTGAAATGTAGTTTTCTCTTCTCACTACTGAACACACATGTCCTATAGGCAGGGGTGCACATAACTGGTACGCAGGCTCGTGAGGGCTCCATGGAGGTATTTTTATTCCCCTAACACATAAACCTAACCCTAACCCTAACCCGGTTTGGCCAACTGCAATGAGCAGTGGCGAGCAATGAGGCTGGCGGCTGACTCGGGCATTGAACTAGGCTCCAGCACTAACCCTGCTGCTAACAACAGCCCTAGGTCTGGACCTGGCCCAGGCTCTAACCCTAACCCTAACCCTAACCCTAGTTTTGGCCCCAACACTGGCCCTGCTGGTCACAACGTTCTTAGCTCTACACCAGAACCAGACCCTGACCTTAACCTCAGTCGTAGTCTCATGCCTAACCCTAATCTCAGCCCTTACCCTAATCAAAGCCCTTACCCCAACTCTAGTTCTAACCTTTACCCTGACCCTATTCTTAAATTCTTTAAGAATTTGATTCTTAAAACGGTTTTCCTTAAATGCGTGAGAATACCATCTCTTTACACCCGGTACCTGGATGACATATTTGGCATCTGGGGTCATACTGAACAAGAATTTACAGAGTTCGTTTCGACTTTGAATGCACGACACCCGTCAATCTCCGTGAAGTATAATTTACAAAAAGAGAAGATTGAATTTCTCGATACGGAGGTCTTTATTATGAGGGGGGAGGGGGAAGGGAGGTTGGGAACCAGGGTCTTCTTTAAATCGACAGACACACATGCACTCCTGTACAGGTCCAGTTACCATCCAAAGCATACTTGTAAGGGGATCATTAAGTCCCAACTTATAAGGTATCGCAGGATCTGTACAGAAGAGGAGGATGTGGAGTCGGCGATAAAAACCCTGTTTCGAGCCCTCAGACCAAGACGATATAGTAGAACTTTCCTCAGAGCGATCAAGGCTGAGGTAAAATACAACTTCAGACAGGAAGATGGACCTGGGAGGGGGAACAAAAATATGGAAAATATTATTCCATTTGTGTCCATTCTCTCCCCGACCTCCTTATCCCTGAACTCAGTAGTAAAGACAAACTTTAAGGCACTTCAGAGAGTGGTGGAGCCAATGGCCAATTTTAAAATTATAGCAGCTTTTAAACAAAATAAGAATTTAAAGGATTATTTAGTACATGCGTCCTTAGGCAGTAAGAAAAAAGACAAGTTAGATCATCTGTACAAGAGGGTGAAATTTATAAGGAATGTACATACAGGCCAGGGAGCCCCTGTTTGGCAAACATTGGGGCTTGAATCATCTAACCTGGTTTATGCTATTGAATGCAAGATCTGTTGCAGACTGTATCGGGGAAACCGGTAACAGTCTGTTACAGAGATTAAAACAACATATGTACTACATGAATAAAACTGATAAACTTACCGTTTTGTACACTCATTTTAGAGAACATGGCAGCGATAATCTTTTCATCTCGGGCCTGGAATCCGGTACCTGTTGGACAAAAAAACAGAGATTAAGAAAAGAAAGACACTGGATGGAAAAATTGAAAACAATCTCCCCCAGTGGTCTGAACGAAAAAGTCTAACCGGGTAAAAAAAAACGGAAAAAAATAGGGGATGACCTGTAAGGCCTGCAGAATCAAGTATTTTAGCACTTATGCCTTTGTTTGTGTATATGTGTAATTTAATGGCACTTATCAGAAAATAGCACTTCATTGGCACTTCCTTGATTCCGTGTAGGATCCTTACAGGGGTTTTAACTTAATTTATTAACCTACATCCCTTAGGGCCGGCTTTTACCATTGTCCTTGAAAAGTATTAAATGAAATGAAATGAAAATAACATAAGAAAGAGTATAAAAAACTTACCTGTTGGTACTTACCTGAATCTTTAAGAGAGAGTGGGGGTTGGTTTTCTTTGTGAGCCCGTGCATTCCACCTGCCGTACACGGCAGATGGAGTTTATATTCCCCTAACTTAATCCTGACCCTATTCCTAACCCTATCCCCATTTCCAAATCTGAGAGGATGGTGCAGGTTATGCTACACAGAGTGGATAACCTCGGGTTGGAACAAAACTGTAGTGAGAGGGTTCAGTTTGTTCCTTCTTTACCATCTATTCCTGAGGTTGATTCTGCTGAGGTTGATTCTGCTGAGGTTGAGTTCCATCCAACGTTTGACTTGGGGTCGGTGGAAGACATCATATCAAGTCCATCTGAGGTTGTGAGTGGGCTAGTAATTGGGGACGGTTTGGATTTGGTGACAGAATTGTCTGTAACTAGACCGGTGCTCTGGAGTAATGTAGTGATGGAGGATTCTGATTCTATCTCCTCATGGAGGGCTAGTGGGACAGTAAGGTCGCCTGAACCCCCTGAGGGGTCAGTAGCGGAGAGGGACCTGGGAGTGGATTGCCTTTTGGAGAAATCCACCTCAGTAGAAGATGTTCCATCTGGCCCTTCATGTAGCTTGGACCCTCTTGATGCTGCTTCTCCTCCCCCCCTACAGATACCAACCCGCCATATGAACACCTACCAGAAAATCCTAAAGTGGTCTTTGGAGGTTAAGAAGCCTGTGTTGATTGTGGGTGATTCCAACTTGGCGAGGATCCCTAAATACAACTATCCATCAGTCCAGATTGATAGCTTTCCTGGGGCGCAAATACATCACTTAAAGGGTACCCTACAAAAACTGGACCTTTGCCCTTCTACTCAGAAGCTAGTACTCTCCATTGGCCTTAACAACTGCCTTAGGGAGAACCTGAGTAGTACGATTAAAAAGCAATTCGGTCTGTTGACCACAATGGTAGAAAGGATCTTTCCCAATGCTGAAATCTTTGTGCCATTAATTCAATTCTCTGCAGAGATTCCAGCGGGGGCACATCCTCTAATACAGGAGGTTAACACATTCTACGAACAATCGTATAGGGTGTTGAAAGGGGTGGTTGGGCATCGTTTTAAGGTGCAGCCTCACGATCCAGTCCATTGGACTCAAATGACTGCTTCCGAGATTTTAAATAGTTGGATGGAACAATTAAACTAGAGGCTGGGGGACCGAGAGTACTCACCCCCATACACTCAAATATTTCAAATGTTTTAAATTTGTCTATTCTGTATAACTTGCAGGAGGCTGAGCGAACACTTTTAGAGAGGGGCCTCTTTTTTATTCCCACTCCTTTGGGGGTTGACAAGGACTGCTTAAAAAGAGATCTTTCTGCTTACCACAGAAGACTCAAATTAATAGACCATTTTAAAGAGACTGATAACTCCGAGATTGTTTGTCGAGCCCTCGAGATGGGAACCTGATTCGGTCTCTGAATCTCTTCAGAGGCTGATCAGGCGTGACTCTCGGGGACTTGACAGCATCTCGTGTAATATAAGAGAAGAAAGAAACCTCTCCGGAGAAGAACGGTTAGCGTTAAAAGAGTTAAGACAAAATCAAGACATAGTTATAAAACCTGCGGATAAGGGGTCGGGGATTGTCATTATGGACAAAACTCAGTATCTGACAGAGGCACATAGGCAACTTAACGATGCCAGACATTATGTGCCTTTGACTGGGTCCCTCCAGTTGGAGACCCAAATCCAGTTACGAGAGATTGTCCAGAAACTCTATGAGAAAAAGCACATATCTGCAAAGCAAAGAAACTACCTTTTTGGCCCATATCCTCCACGTCAGCGTAAATTTTATTTACTACCCTAGATCCATAAAGATCCCGTGACGTGGACGGTCCCCCATGAGATTCCCCCCGGTCGCCCGATTGTTTCGGACTGTGGGAGCGAGTTTCAAAGGATAGCAGAGTACATCGACTTTTTCTTAAATCCCCTGTCGCAGAAACATAATAGCTATGTAAAAGATACATACAATTTTGTGAACAAAGTTAAAATAATAGATGCCCCAATGGGAGCAATACTTTTTACTCTTGATGTAGACTCGTTATACACAAATATTGACACACAACTTGGTCTTAAAGCAGTCCGACAAATTTTTAATGAGTTTAAGGATCCGGCGAGACCGGACGAAGCCCTTCTCTCCTTATTAGAACTGGGTCTGACGAGAAATGACTTCGAGTTCAACTCCAAACAGTATCTCCAGGTACATGGGACTGCGATGGGGAAGAAGTTTGCTCCCGCGTATGCCAATATATATATGGCGAATTGGGAGCATTCTGTCTTTCCCAAGTGTTCTAAAATCCCACTATTGTATGTCCGGTACTTGGATGATATTTTTGGAGTGTGGGGACGTTCGGAATCGGAATTCCAACATTTTATTAGCGTCTTAAATGGACACCATCCAACCATTAAATTAAAGTACAAAATGCACCTGGAAAATATTGAGTTTTTGGATACCGAGGTCTTTAAAATACAGCGGGGGGATGAGAGTGGTGGTCTAGGTACCAGGGTTTACTTCAAGCCGACCGATACCCACGCCTTGTTACATAAAACCAGCTTTCATCCTAGGCACACTTATAGGGGGATCGTGAAATCCCAGCTTATAAGGTTCCATAGGATATGTACAAGAGTGGAAGATGTCGAAGTGGCAACACGGGTACTCTTTAAAACCATTAGAACACGAGGGTACAGTAGGACATTTCTTCGCTCTATTAAAGCGGAAGTACAACAGAGCTTTAATAATAGTAATACATCCAACAGAGTGAATCGAAATGAAAACATTGTCCCCTTGGTGACCACCTTCTCACCAGCTTCGGTACAACTCAATTCCTTGGTGAAAAAGAACTTTAAAAAGCTACAAAATGTTATGGAGCCCTTGTCAGATTTTAAAATCATATCAGCTTTTAAAAGGAATAAAAATGTAAAAGATATGTTGGTTCATGCTTCCTTGAGTAGTGGGAAACAACAAAAAAAGAATGCATATTTTAGATCGATCAAATATATTGCAAATAAATACACAGGTCTCAGTGCTCCGGTTTGGCAGACCTTTCAATTGAGTTCGTCGAATCTGGTGTACGGGATCGAGTGTGGGGTTTGTAATAAAGTGTATGTTGGACAGACAAAGAATACTTTACACCAACGTTTGAAACAACATATTTATTGTATTGATCATTCACAAAAAATTACAGAAATATATATGCATTTTAGGAGTCATGGCAGGGACAATTTAATGATTTCTGGACTTGAGTCTGGGGTAGGGTGGTCCGATGCACAGAGATGGGCCACGGAGAGACGTTGGATCAAAAAATTAAAAACGGTGTTACCCAACGGTCTGAATGAGGAGGAATAGATTTCTTTCTCATTGAGATAAAACTCTTGTTTGCCCTTTGATTTAAAGATCTGGTTCTAAATTGTTCCAACCCCGGAGACTCACTTGTTGTGGAAGGTGGTGCGCTTCTGGTCCTGTGTACCATCGATGGTACACAGGACTCTGAAAAGAGGATTCAGTTTTATTTTGAGAAGGAAGAGGTGTAAGACTTTCTTATGTGCCCGTGCTCTCTGCTTGCCCTTGTGGTAAACAGAAATGTAATTTCCCCTAACCTAACCTTGACCCCTACCCAATTCCTAACCCTAACCTTAACCCTTTCCCAATTCCTAACCCTAACCCACCCTCTCACCCCAACTCTGATCTCAACCCTAGCCCAGCCGTACTATCACACCCTATACCAGACATCTCTCCTAACCCTAACCTTGACCCCCCTACAGACACACACATCCTACCCCTCATCACCACCTTCTCAAAACACACACAACATCTACACCACAAACTGAAACACAACTTGACCACATTACAAACAACACTCCCTGCATTCCAGAACACCACAATCATTTCCGCTTATAAACCTAATAAAAACCTCAAGGACTTACTCATCAGAACCACCTTCACCCGTCATCTCAAGCCCCCCACTCCCAAAGAAAACATTTATTTCAGGCCCCAGCACTTCATCACCAACATCCACAGCCACCTTTCAGCCCCCAACAACCCCCTTAATTTAGACACCCCCAACTTAGTATACGCCATCACCTGCACCATCTGCCACATCATTTATATTGGAGAAACCAAACACACACTCCGCATACGCCTCCGACAACATCTCAGAAATATACGCAACAATAAACTCCACACACACCTAGTCACCCACTTTCAAGCACACAACATTGCACATCTCAAGACTTGTGGTCTGGAGGGGAATCCAGGCTGGTCCAGAGCCCAGAGAAAAAGAGCAGAGCGGCTGTGGATTTTAAAACTGAATACTCTTTTACCCACAGGGCTGAATGAGAAATTGAATTAAAAAATAAAAAACTTTTTTACCCCCTTGTGTCTCCCTGTCTGTTTCCTTCCCTCCCCCTGTTAGTTTCCTTTTATAACTGTAAAAGTAATTATTAACTATGTATTTATTATTGACTATTTATTATTTATTTATTTAAACACTTATACTCTGTATGGTTTTAGTTTATTAGGACTGGTATCTTCTTATTTGTTTCGTTATTGTGTTTTTATCTTGTGTGCTTTTTACTACTTATGTGTTACCTTTTACTTCTTTTACCTAGCACTTATGTATATAACTTTATTTCACCTTTGCTTTGTGTGGTTTTATAGCACTTCACCTTTTAGCACTTACTTTTTAGCACTTTTACCAGTCCTTTTATACTATTATTCCACAAGATTGTATTTATTATGTATTTGTCTTATACCCCCCCCCCCACCCCACCCCCATCCCAGCCCAGCCCCCTCCCCCCTTCCCACTCTCCCACATACAGACACTTACACTGCACACAACACCACATTGACCTCTAGGCCAACGCACAACAAAGCAAAACATATGCACCCATTACCCACACCCTATTCTTAAACCTAACCCTAGGTTTAAAGTGCATGTGAATTACAATACTGACGTGTAGTTTGTGGTGAAAATGAATCTATTATTCCATTGGTGAGAGGAAAAATAAAGATCTGATGAAACATTCGTATCTTTATGTTAATGAGAATCAAAGAGCTACGTGCAAACGCGCAAATATACATATATAATATACTATAATGAAACCTGTGGCTTATATAAAATAAACTAATATAAATAATACATATAATAATATAATGAAACCTGTGGCTTATATAAGCTGTAAATTGCTGCAAATTGTTCCATGGGAGACCAGGTAGGCAGCTGTTGAGCTGGAGTGCCTGTCAGTCAAGTGGGCGTTCAACACATTTAAAAATGATTTGATAGGGAGAGCCTTCCCCCTAGAGACCGACCACTGCATCTTGAAGTGGCTTGGGCGCATGAAGGACTCGAATGCAGGGATAACACATTGGGTTTTTGCTCTGCAGCCCTACCGCTTCACAGCGCGGTGCAGAGCAGGTAAACAGGACATTGTGCCTGCCATTTTGTCTCTCCATCCCACCTCCAGAGGGGGCAGGAAATGTGAAAAGTTACCTTCACCCTCTCCACCATTCGCAGTAAAATGGAGTGTATCTGACATTGCCCGCAAGAGCGGGAGAGAGAGACATTGGAATCATACACACAAACACACACCTAGTCATGAATTTCACTAGCCACCTTTGCCATGCAGCTGTGTGAGAGTTGGTGTGAGTGCAGGAACTTACTCCAGTGTGTGGTTCTAACACAGTTTTCCCACGCTGTAACATAAGCGTTGAATCCACCATTGTCACTGTTCACCTGTTTATTTTGATTACCATCCACATGATATAGTGCGTGCAGTACCCACTACTGCTACTTCAATGCGAAAGTGCGCGCCGCTAGGGAGTGGTATTTCTCCACGTCCCAAAGGGAGGGAGAATGGAATTGGCATTAGGGGTGTTTGATGTGATGTTTGTTATGTATGTATGTTAATAATATGTGTGGTGTGTGTAAGGGGTCTAAATATTGTAAATGTATGTTTGAGGGTGCATTGGTTAACTTGGTGGTGGTACTACCACTGGTAGCTGAGTTGGATTTTGGTTCTGACGCGTGTGTATAAAAGATGAGGAGTAGAGGTGATTCCAGTTGGTCCCTTTTACCGTTTATTGCAAATGGTGGATAAAAGTTGTTGGAATTAAAATAAAAGATATTAAACTAAAGAGTCTTTTGTCAAAGCACAGTTCATTACAAAGTCTTGGCACACGGTCAAAAAACTGTTGCCTTCCTCAGCCACGCCCAAATGCTGTGGCTCCTGGCTTTTAAGGCCTTTCCCCCTTGGATACCACCTTCAGCCTCTCAGGTGTGTTCAGGTGTCCTCTAGGTGGGGCAAATACCTATGGCCATGGTGTCACGCATTCACTGTAGATACAAACACACACACTTGCTCATACTAATAAAGAAAGAAAACATAAGAATCAAGATAAAGGTACATTTGGCTCCTACAATTCCAGTAACTAAAGAGAAATCCTTTTTATATCAGATTGACTTATTTGTAAAGGAATATTTAATGTGGAACTAAATGTGAATGGATTAATGAGTCTACATATCTATGTTTATATGTTTATAGTTTGGATCTTTCTGAATTTTAGAGAACACTCGGCATGCTGCGGGTCCAGGATGATTCCCCTCCAGCCAAAGCTCTCTGAGGGCTGATGGGTTCTCACTGCTGATAGTAAAGATCTGAGTGAGGGGTTGAAGCCTTCATCTGTAATACTGCAGCTCATCAGGCTGGAGAGAGAAAGAAGGAAAGACTGAGCTGAGGTACACATGACAACAGAGAGGGAAGCAGTTATTACCTCATGTGTTCTGTGCATGCTGGACATGTAAGACATCAGAATAAACCACATACATATTTCTGAAAGGGGAGAGTATAAATTGTTAGATTACATAGATTTAGTCATATGCAATCACAGCAAGGTCCATTCTGTCAATATGCATCTAAGGCCTCACAGACGGGTGCAGGCCTGTTCCCCAACCATTTGGCCCCTGAGACATCAAATAGCTATTGTCCAGGGTCAGGAAGGAAGGAACAGCTGGAGATCAATGGTTGCCAGGACCCCAGACAGACACTTAATTAATTGAGACCTAATTGAGTCAGACCAAATTAGGTCATACTTCCTACTTTCATTTATGGACACACCTTTAATTTCTCGGTATTGTTTACATGTTAATTCCATACTATAAGAGTCACAACCTTTTTGTAATGAGAAGAAGAACAAGCAAGGAGACCGACTCCTCAACATGCAGACGTGCCTTGTGCATGCTTGTGTTGTATGGAGCCGATCGTGGCATGTGATTGAATAAACACATTCTTTCGCTAAGCCGTCTTCCACAAGTCTGTTATTCTGAACAAGCTAACTTGAACCAAGCGTGGGCATCCGAGGATTTTGCCGGAGGACAGCACAAGCTTTCATTTACAGCATAAGCTTTCATTTGGTGTTTCCGACCCAGTTTCACGATAAAGGAAGAAGAGAAGCTTCTCAATTCAAACGGTGAGTGCATCTTTTATTTATCGCTGAAAAAACGAACAGAAAGTTGCTGTGTAATGGATTAGAGGCAGTTAGCATGAATAAGGTTTTGTAAACTAGGGCCTACAAGTGATATGGTTTTTCTGAGACAGATCATTAGTGTGTAAGTGTTACGATTTCATAGTCGTAAACATTTTGAGTTGTATTGTTAAGGGTATCTATTATTAGTAATATTACCTTTTCAGAAAACGATACATAAGTTAACGGTGTAGGCTGTGAACAAACGTTTGATAAATGACTTGGGACTGAGGTCCGTGGTGGAAATATTCCAGGTGTTGAATTTTTACAGGGTGAAAGACGCTGTTTAGAACTCGCAGTATTAACAGACTGAGCGGTGACTGCAGTGTAGGATTTAGTTTGAAAATTATACCGTTGGCTTTTGCGCACAGAAGTGGCATAGCAAGGTATACATTTTTCAGAGTGAGCGATTTGATTTGCTGTCCGAGTAAACTGTATTAATTGCAACCATTGGATGGATAATAGTAAGGTGGGTTGCAAGAGTCATTTTCATAGCGTTGTGTTTTTGAATTGCCGGCAAAGGGATTCAAACTGGTAGTTCAAGCTGGCCGTTGTCCGAGAGCCTATGAGCTCGCTGAAGTGAAGAACTTCTGTTTATTTGGTTTATTAGAGATTTACTCAAATGTCCAGTTGCATAGTTTTACTTTTGTTAAAGGTATTTTTTTGTAACATCCGTTTGAAGTTTTAAGAGGGAGCATTACATTGCTGGAAGCGAAATGCACTTGTTTTGCTGTTAAAAATCAAAAATGTTCATGAAAAATTTTAGCCAGACCGCAAGCGTCCCTATTATGGAGATGGGCGATTTGGCAGTGCGTGAGTTTGACGAGAATACCATGATTAAGACAATACGAGTTTTTTTAAATAGTCATCTCAAGTTGAATGAGACTGAGAGAAAGATTGAGCTGCAATACAACATTCTGCCCGACCACGGTTTTTGGCCACTTGATGACATCAGACGCAGTTTTGAAAAGCTTTTGCACGAGAAGGATAAAATCAAACTATCTCTCGTTACCTTGGATCAGATAATGCGCCGTCAGAGGGCACAAGAAAAAATTGAATCAGACAGAATTCTGAAGATTGAGAGAGATAAGGTATCGTCACTTGAAGGTGAATTGGCAAAAGTGAAACATGAAAAGACTGAGCTAGAATGGCGCAGCATAGTTCGAGCAATTGCAGATGATGTGAAGACATTAAAAGCAGGACAGGCTAAGAACGAGGCAGACATAGCAAGCCTAAAAGAACCCGGGGAGAGACGAGAGGCTTTTGAAACGATGCCAATGCTAATTGCTAATTGTGGGTCAAAGGACATGAATGACTCAGGTGTTAATGATGGCTTGGCCAAATTGAGACCTTTGACATCCAGATATACTGGTGGAAATGTACTGCACTCTTATAAATCTGCAAAGCCGCAAGATATTGACGAATGGTCGAAAGATCTGCAACATCCGCGTAAAGCAGGGATGGATATTTGGTCCAAGATTACCCGGTTGCAAAAGATTTATCAGTTGCACCCATATGATGGCGTTTCACTTTTATGCACTGTGTTGAACAACACTGAGGCTGACAAGGTGAAGCGAGATGTTGATGTTGGATTAGGAGAGGATCAACAGAACCTAGTTAATGGCTGGAAGGCAGTCCGTGAGTGGATTCAGGAGGCTACCAATGCGACTACAGATTGGGGTAAAATATCTGGTTGTAGACAGATGGCTAATGAAGCGGTGGATGATTTTGCCCAAAGATTTGCTGAAGCATTTTTAAGACATTCAGGCATGAGCGGGATGACAGAGGAGAATGTTATGACCAATAACAACGGTGCCTTGAAGGCAAATTTCTTGCATAATACTGTCCCTGAGCTCAGAAGTATTGTGAAGTTGACCACACCCGGCTGGGAAGACACAACGTTCACCTTTGAGATGCTTATTAGTGTAGCAAGGCGAATGGAACGTGACACAGAACAAAAGATCAGAGGGGTCTGCATCCATGGCACACACACAGATCCAGAGTGCATGTTTAGAAATGAGAAATTTGGTAATCAAGGTGACCCTAGACGCATCAGAACTAGGAAAATAGAGACATCTAGATGCAGGTCGGGAAGAAAATCACATGATGTATGCCGTAAGTGTAAGAATTATGGCCATTGGGCTAGAGAATGCAGATCTCAGGGCAGAGGCAGACATGCTTCTCATTTTAACTATAACAACAGAGATGATGAAAGCATGGTCAATAATTATCAGAAACGAGCCCTTAACCACCTGGATATTTGCAATGACGAGAGTCAGCACGGTACAACATTGACGAGAGCAGTCCAGAGAGCCAGAGTGGTAAGGAGGTATCCAGAGCCACTTGATGGGGAACATACTTTGAAGTGTGAAAGACCACTCAAAGTAGGTACACTTTGTTCTGCTGCAGTCACTGTACAGGGAGAACTGATGCCACCCACAGCACATAATGCATGGCCCCAGAACAACCCTCTCTGGTGGCGTGCAAGGAAAAAACATGATTACGGCTAACCTCAAGTCATGCACTTTTGTGTTAATCATAACATTACTTTTAGCAATGATATGATGATTGGATGGGAATTTAGATGATGACTTGTATGGACATGACTATGAGATAGGGGTTAATGATAAAGGTCAGATCCCTAGTATTAAGGCAGTTTAAATGTTCAATGTTGTGTTTTTTTAAGTTTGTTTGTTCTGGTCATATGAATGAGATGCCACATTCTTGGAATATGTGATACTGCCGCTGTTTTCTCTGTTTGTATTTCAGAACAAGTCCAAGGTGCAGCATGAGGGGAACTGGAACGCAGGAACCATTGAACCGCTGCACTGACCAAGCCATCACCGTTGTCCAGATTGACCTCACCCGTTGGACAGCAGTGACGACACAACATTCAAAGCCTGACATCAGAAACTGATGGACCAGAGATGCATATAGTCGCCACTCACAGCATGTGGAATGCATGGGTCGCTGTGCAAAAGCAGGACTGTGAAATAATTTGACTCAAACAAATTAAGGGGATTTTTTGCTTTCACCTGTTAATTCATAACCCAGAGCAGCTGATTTGACGACATCAGCTGGCAACATGAGAGTGACGTCGCCAAAGTGCATCGAGTGGATGGAAATTATCATCCTGACTATGATGATCTTCACCCCAGACGTCTCCTCCTCATAGGATAGCCACCAAGAGACGGACGTCAAGGTGGCTATGAATGGGAGTATGTTCGTTTGTGAGAAACATGCCTATTCACATTTACCCCCGGACTGGAGCAGGAGTGCTGTACTTACATAAGAATATTTCCACATACATACAGGACATTTACACAAATGTAAAGCGTTTGAAAACGCAACCTGGTTGGGGTGGGTAGGTTCATGGGGAGACTACTCTGGAATCATTCGGACGATTATGTCTTTATGTTTATTGTTCCCATTTTGAGCGTTTATGCAGTGATCAGATTTTCTATGTATATTATTGTCAGGATGACTACAAGACCGCCACACATAGCCCACATTAAGAGGGATCCCATCGATACTACATCACAGATTTAATCGCATATGAATAACAAGGATGGTACCTAGTCGCCACTTGCAGCTTGCCGAGGGGTAAGGATTGCTACATAAATCGTAGAATCATGAAAGAATTATCCCGAAGAAGGTTTTTCGCTTTCATCTGTAAGATAAGGGACTTGGTACCCATATTAGAAAACAAACACCACGAATAACCACTACACTAATGATTAGCCACTACACTATGGAGATATATGTGTTTGTTTACATTTTTCTTTGTTATTTGTTTATCATTTTTTATTGTGATCATGATGTAAGAATATTTGATGATCAAAGGGTGGGGTTGTTAGATTACATAGATTTTAGTCATATGCAATCACAGCAAGGTCCATTCTGTCAATATGCATCTAAGGCCTCACAGACGGGTGCAGGCCTGTTCCCCAACCATTTGGCCCCTGAGACATCAAATAGCTATTGTCCAGGGTCAGGAAGGAAGGAACAGCTGGAGATCAATGGTTGCCAGGACCCCAGACAGACACTTAATTAATTGAGACCTAATTGAGTCAGACCAAATTAGGTCATACTTCCTACTTTCATTTATGGACACACCTTTAATTTCTCGGTATTGTTTACATGTTAATTCCATACTATAAGAGTCACAACCTTTTTGTAATGAGAAGAAGAACAAGCAAGGAGACCGACTCCTCAACATGCAGACGTGCCTTGTGCATGCTTGTGTTGTATGGAGCCGATCGTGGCATGTGATTGAATAAACACATTCTTTCGCTAAGCCGTCTTCCACAAGTCTGTTATTCTGAACAAGCTAACTTGAACCAAGCGTGGGCATCCGAGGATTTTGCCGGAGGACAGCACAAGCTTTCATTTATAGCATAAGCTTTCATTCATATAAATGTACAAAGTACAGTATGTGAGTGTAATACAGCAAATGCTTCGTGTTTCAAAATTATGTGAAATGTGTGTGTGTCTCTATATTAAGACCACATATGTTGAATGTGTGTATGTGAGAGGTAACATAAAAAAATCCCTGTCAGCAGTCAGATCATGGTCTTGTGATACTCACTTTAGTTTAGCATAACATACAAAAGAGAGAAAAGGACACAAACTCTGTGTTTCCTTTTAGATAATAAAATGTTGCTTAAATCAAGGAGAACAAAAAAGTAATTGATCATGCTATTCTTCTTCAATGTATTCAGCACTCAGTTGGCCTCCAGTGTACAGCTTTTGATTGGATCTCATCCTATTTAGATCCTTTTCTGTTTATATCAATAGCCTCCCTTCTGATGTAAGGTCCATCTTATATGGGGTTCCTCAGGGGCCAATTCTCGGTCCTTAGCTTTTTAATTTGTTCACGTTACCACTTGGATCTATCATCGGCAACACACCATCTCCTACCATTCATATGCTGATGATACCCAACTTTACTTATCCATCTCCTCTGATGACCCCAGTCCGGTAGATGATCTCACTTGTTGTATCTCCGACATAAAAAATTGGATGGCCCAACAGTTTCTAAGGCTAAATAATGCCAAGACAGAGATTCTGGCTGAGGCCCTGATAAATCACTTTCAACCAATTCTAACCTCCCTCTGGGAAAAAAACATGTGAGAATGTTACAAATTTAGGAGTGACTCTTGATGCAGATCTTAATTTTCAAAAGCATATAACTAACATTACTAAGACAGCCTTTTACCACCTGTTACGTACAGTGTTCTGTATGTCATTTATGTTATACATGTTATAGGCTTACATGTATAGTGTTCTGATTTGTGTAGTATGTTTGTGTTGTTCTGTCTCCTCCTCCTGTTTTCATTCTCCAAATTCTCAGATGTGCACACCTGGTCCCAATCACCAAATCACCACACCTGTTCCAGATCTCCCATCAACCATTCCCCTTTAAATAGTCCTGTGTTTGTTTGTCAGTGTGGAGTGCTTTGGTTTGAGCTGTGGCAGAGCTTTAGTTGAGCGCTGTTGGCTTGTTTTTTTGGAGTGTATTTTGCTAGTGGTTGCGAGTGCTTGGCTTCTTTGTTGGTTTATTGTATTGTCTTTAGTTATTACACATTTGTTTAAACCTTATTACTTTAGTTGTTAGCAGCCTACTTTAGTTTTGTCTTTGTCTTTGTTAATTCTTTTGTTGTGCGCACAGGGTCAATAAGGATAGGTAAGATACCCTGGGGTTTACATATTTCATACACGTAGGTTTACCTGTTGTTAATACCCTAGGTTAGAGTGAGCACCACCCACTGTACTTTTTGGGTGCAAAGCACCTGTCAATGGGGGGGTGGGTTTTGTTATGTTCTTTTCTTTGGTGCCACTGACAGTCCTTGTTGATCCCTGTGTTGCCTTTTTGTAAATAAACGCTTTATATTGACTTCACCTTTTGTCTTGGATTTTGTGTGACTGCACCCTCACTTGCCCAAACCTGTTGCCCTTATGTTGCGTCCTACTCCGAGCCACCAGGGGGCGTAACATAAATTGGGGGCTCGTCCGGGATCCTTGATCCTTTTAAGCAACGGGTTTGATGAGTGTTGGTGTGCAGTGCACATGTCAAGTCAGCTGGTAGTGTTGGTAAAGTTTTGGCTTAAGGCTATTTGAGAAAAAATGAGTACCTTTGATCTTGAGGGTTTTCTTAGTGATCCTTCTGTGGATCAGATTGATCGCTTCAGAAAAAAAGATTTGTATGCCATTGCAGCACATTTTTCATTTGAAGCATCAGCAGGTCTGCTTAAAGCAGAATTGAAAGAAGCTGTGATACAGATGTTAGTGCACGAAAAAGTGCTTGGTACTGGCAGCGGTGCGACTGCTAGTGAGCCTACTATTTCCCCATCCTTGTCTTCTAGCTCAGAGAAGGAGAGCAGGGAGGAAGAGGTAGTTGAGAGAGGGCTGGTTGAGGATGAGCCAGTTCCTGTAGATACCGACTCTAATGTGGAGTTAAAGCCTCCTCGTACTGTGCCCCGATTCTCTCCGTTTTCCTTACCTAGGGTAAGTGATGATGCCCGCCATAGGCTACGCATAGCGCGTTTGCAACTGGAGGCTGAGAAAAAAAATAGAGATGCCGAATACAGTCACAAGTTGGCTATTCGAAAGATGGAGCTAGAGATGGAGGCGAACACCGCCAACAGAAAAATTGAATTAGAGATAGCTGCAGAAAAAGAGGTGAAGCTTAAGCGCCTAGAACTGGAAGCTGTGAGTTTGGCTCAATCACCTGGTCATAGGTCCACACATTCTGATCCCTCCACGCCTACGACAGGTTTTGAGGTGAGCAGAAATGTTGTTTTGGTACCTCAATTTCGTGAGGCGGAAGTAGATGCCTATTTTACTGCTTTTGAGCGGGTTGCCACCTCACTGAAATGGCCAAAAGAGGTCTGGTCGATACTGCTTCAGTGTAAACTGACAGGTAAGGCCCAGGAAATTTTAACTACACTTTCTCTAGAAGAGAGTATGTGTTATGAAACGATCAAGACAGCTGTGCTTCGTGCCTACGAACTAGTGCCTGAGGCATATAGACAGAAGTTTAGAACTTTAAAAAAAATGTCTAATAAAACCTTTGTTGAGTTCGCCCGCGAGAAGGAGACCTTGTTTAATCGATGGTGCAAGGCAAGCAACACAATTAATTTTAACACTCTGTCACAATTGGTTCTCACTGAAGAGTTCAAGAATAGTCTGCCTGATCGTATTGTGACGTATCTCAATGAGCAAAAGGTAGGGACATTGGCGGAGGCTGCTGTGCTTGCCGATTGAGTTTGTTTTATCGCACAAACAAACTTTTGTGAGTCCCCGATATGAGAGTAGGTCTTTTACGCCTTCTGCCTCGGCTAGAATGCCGTCTAGTCCTCCACGTCCATTGCCACTCCGCTCCACTGAGGAACGAGAGTGTTTCTATTGTCACCAAACAGGTCACGTAAAGAATGACTGTTTTATGTTAAAACGCAAGCTGTCACAGCCAAGCAAACGACCAAAAGAGGTTTTGTTAGTGCGAACGTTGGTCCAGTGTCCCTAGCCCCGGAGATGGAGGGTGACAATCTGGAACCCTGTTATAAACCGTTCATGTTGGACGGGTTGGTTTCTCTCAGCGCAAATTCTTTGAATCAGTGTCCAGTGCGTATCCTCAGAGATACTGGCGCAGCACAGTCTTTTATCTTATCGGATGTGTTACCTTTTAGTAATGACTCTTTAAGTGGCTCTAGTGTGCTTGTGCAAGGGATTGAAATGGGGTTTGTGTCTGTGCCTCTCCATGAGATACATTTATCCTGTGACTTAGCAAATGGAGTGTTTAAAGTGGGCGTGCGCCCGTCTTTGCCTGTTAGAGGCGTCACATTTCTGCTAGGGAATGACATCGCTGGTGGCAAAGTGATGCCAGTTTTAGAAGTTCTAGAACGACCCGAGATTTTGCAGCCTGATGTGTTGGCTCAGGACTTCCCTGAAGTGTTCCCTGTGTGTGTGGTCACCCGTGCTCAAGCATGTAGTTTGGGTGAAGCAGTTGTTTTGTCGGATACTCTGTTCGCGACTGAGTTGACCGGCCAGATTGTTTCTCCATCTGTGTTTCCTCAGTCTTCTGCTGAGCCGAGTGTCCAGCCTAAGGTTCAATGTGATACTTCCACCAAAGAGACAACTAGGTTGCCTATGATAAGAAGTAATCTTATTGCTGCTCAGAAGGAGGAAGGACTTTAGCAAAGTGTTTTGATGCGGCTCTTGCTCCAGAGAGCGCTAAAAATAAAGACAGTGATTATTTTGTTGAAAATTATCTCTTGATGCGGAGATGGAAATCTCGCGCTGAGTTGAATAATGAGTGGACTAATGTCTTTCAAATTGTTGTACCTACACCGTACCGACAGTCCGTTTTATCTCTGGCTCATGAACATCTCTGGTCTGGTCATCTAGGGATTACAAAAACCTATGACCGAGTGTTGCGACAGTTCTTCTGGCCACGTTTGAAGCGAGATGTGTCGTTGTTTTGCCGTACATGCCATGTATGTCAGGTCACAGGGAAGCCTAATCAGGTTATAAAGCCTGCGCCTCTTCACCCGGTCCCAGCTATAGGTGAACCATTTGAGCATGTACTTGTGGATTGTGTTGGCCCTCTGCCAAAAACGAAATCCGGTAACCAGTTCCTGTTGACCATAATGTGTGTAGCTACCCGGTACCCTGAGGCTATCCCTCTTAGGAGCATAACAGCTCAGTCAGTAGTAAAGGCCCTGATCAAGTTCTTTTCTACTTTCGGCCTCCCTAAGATTGTGCAAACCGATCAAGGTACCAACTTCCTTTCGGGGATTTTTGAACAGGTTTTAACATCACTGTCTATCTCACACAGGATCTCGAGTGCTTATCACCCGGAGTCACAGGGCGCGCTCGAAAGATGGCATCAGACGTTTAAGTCAGTGTTGCGCAAATACACTATGGAGAGTGGTAGGGAATGGGATGAAGGAGTCCCTTTGGCTTTATTTGCGGTTAGGGAAATAGTGCAGGAGTCCCTAGGATTTAGTCCAGCAGAGCTGGTGTTTGGTCACACAGTGAGAGGCCCTCTAAGAATGTTGAGAGACCAGTTAACTGGCGAGAGTTCGCCCACCCAGCGAAACGTTCTGACCTACGTGAGTCGCTTCAGAGAACGACTGCACGAGGCTTGCAGTATCGCTAGGGAGAGTCTCTCTGTTGCACAACAGGGTATGAAGCGGCATTTCGATAAGAAAGCACTTACACGGTCTTTTCAAGCAGGTGACTTGGTTTTAGTGTTGCTGCCCATTCCAGGTAGTTCAATGAGTGCACGATTTTCAGGACCGTACACTATTGACAGGAGTTTGAGTGAGACTGATTATGTTGTCAGAACCCCTGATAGAAGGCGGAACACCAGAGTGTGTCACATTAACATGTTGAAAAAGTACTACACTAGAGGCGACGCTCAGCCTGAGACACACAGTGCGCCTCTTGTAGCCACTGTTGCGGCTGCGGTGTCAGTAGCTGTGAGCCCTACTGCAGTGAATGATGAGGATGGCCTGAGTTTGCGCAATGCCCAGCAGCAGACCCCTCGGTTGGCAAACTCCGAAATGTTGTTAAAACTACCGTCTTTAATGCATCATTTAAGCAGGGAACAGGAAGCTGACCTACTCTGCCTTATCTCTGAGTTCCCCTGTCTGTTTGGAGATGTGCCTACCCACACCACGGTGTTAGAGCACGACATAGATGTGGGTGATTCCAGACCGATTAAACAGCACCCATACAGAGTAAATGCCTTCAAAAGAGCTCTGATGAAGAAGGAGGTTGATTATTTATTGGAACATAATTTAGCACAGCCCAGCTCCAGCCCATGGAGTTCTCCGTGTTTATTAGTTCCAAAGCCTGACGCTACTGTCCGATTTTGTACAGATTATCGGAAGGTAAACCATGTAACTGTACCTGACTCTTTTTCTATGCCCCGCGTGGATGATTGCGTGGATACCATAGGATCAGCTCGATTTGTCACAAAGTTAGACCTATTGAAAGGTTATTGGCAAGTTCCCCTTTCACCACGGGCTTCTGCCATCAGTGCTTTTGTGACTCCAGATAATTTTCTACAGTATTCCGTGATGGCTTTCGGGATGCGAAACGCACCGGCCACTTTCCAGAGGTTGGTGAACATTGTATTTAGTGGTGTGCCTAACTGTACTGCATATTTGGATGATGTGGTAATACACTCGTCAGAGTGGCCTGATCATGTGGATTCGCTCAGAACCGTGTTTCAACGACTGGCTGATGCGTCTCTGACATTGAACCTCGCGAAATGTGAGTTTGGGAAGGCAACGGTGACCTACTTGGTTAAACAGGTGGGCGGAGGCCAAGTGCGTCCCTTGGAGGCCAAGATCGCAGCTATTACGTCTTTCCCAGTACCCACCACTCGGCGGAAGTTACGCCGATTCCTCGGAATGACAGAGGGTTCTGTAGGAACTTCTCTTCTGTTGCAGCCCCAATGACTGACTTGATCAGTCCATTGGTTAAGTTTGTATGGTCAGATAGGTGTCAAATCGCCTTTGAATGATGCAAAGCGTTATTGTGTAATGCTCCAGTACTGAGCGCTCCTGATTTTAATAAACCATTTTCCCTTGAAGTCGATGCGAGCTGTATTGGTGCTGGTGCAGTTTTAACTCAGATGGATTCTGAGGGTTTGGTCCACCCTGTAGGTTTCTTTTCAAAGAAATGTAATAGTAGCCAAATGCGCTACTCTACAATAGAGCAGGAGACGTTGGCTTTGCTGCTCGCGCTCCAATTTTTCGAGGTTTATGTTGGGTCCAGTGCGGAGCCTGTGGTGATTTACACAGACCACAATCCACTGGTGTTTTTGCATCGCATGCACAACCAAAACCAGCGACTTATGCGTTGGTCTTTGGTTATCACGAATTACAACCTGGTGATCCACCACAAAAAGGGCACCGAGAATGTATTTGCAGATGCTCTGTCTCGGGTGTAACGTGTGGGTCAGTAGTTACTGGGGGCAATTTTGATTGGTTTTGTTTTTTGTACTATTAAAAAGTTGGGTTTACGTGATGGTTTGAGGTATCGTCAGCCATGGGCTGACTCTTTATGGGGGGGAGTGTTACGTACAGTGTTCTGTATGTCATTTATGTTATACATGTTATAGGCCTACATGTATAGTGTTCTGTTTTGTGTAGTATGTTTGTGTTGTTCTGTCTCCTCCTCCTGTTTTCATTCTCCAAATTCTCAGATGTGCACACCTGGTCCCAATCACCAAATCACCACACCTGTTCCAGATCTCCCATCAACCATTCCCCTTTAAATAGACCTGTGTTTGTTTGTCAGTGTGGAGTGCTTTGGTTTGAGCTGTGGCAGAGCTTTGGTTGAGCGCTGTTGGCTTGTTTTTTTGGAGTGTATTTTGCTAGTGTTTACTAGTGGTTGCGAGTGCTTGTGAGTGCTTGGCTTCTTTGTTGGTTTATTGTATTGTCTTTAGTTATTACACATTTGTTTAAACCTTATTACTTTAGTTGTTAGCAGCCTACTTTAGTTTTGTCTTTGTCTTTGTTAATTCTTTTGTTGTGCGCACAGGGTCAATAAGGATAGGTAAGATACCCTGGGGTTTACATATTTCATACACGTAGGTTTACCTGTTGTTAATACCCTAGGTTAGAGTGAGCACCACCCACTGTACTTTTTGGGTGCAAAGCACCTGTCAATGGGGGGGTGGGTTTTGTTATGTTCTTTTCTTCGGTGCCACTGACAGTCCTTGTTGATCCCTGTGTTGCCTTTTTGTAAATAAACGCTTTATATTGACTTCACCTTTTGTCTTGGATTTTGTGTGACTGCACCCTCACTTGCCCAAACCTGCTGCCCTTATGTTGCGTCCTACTCTGAGCCACAAGGGGGCGTAACACCACCTCAGAAATATTTCTAAAGTCCGTGGCTTCTTGTCTTTACAGGATTCTGAAAAATTAGTTCATGCATTTATCTCAAGTCGGTTAGATTTTTTAACACTTCATTTTATTGTTATTATTTTATTGATTTTATGTCATGTACAGTATATATAATTATATATATATATTGCTAAGTGTTTTTGTTTATTTATTTTAAATAATTGAATGTCTTCTCTGCACTCAAAGCACATTGTGTCTATGTATAACATATGAAATGTGCTATATAAATAAACTTGAACTTGAACTTGAACTGTCAATGATTTCTCTTCATATTGTGTGCATGTGTATGTATGATACGATCGGAAGGGGGTGTTGTAAGAAGTGTTTTACTGCTGTATTTACTGCTCTACACACAGTCTGCTTTGCAGACACACACCAGTGTATGTATTTTCAAGTATGTGAGTGTGTTACGCCCGGCTTTGTCGTGAAGTGTCTGCCTCACTTAAACCCTTGTCATACTGAGACTTTGAGCTGTCCCTCTCCCTCCGGTCTGCAGGGAGAGCTGGCTGGCCTGGCCATTGTGGCTAGATGGCAGCCGACTGGAGAAACACTTTAAAACAGTTCCTGATGTTGAGCTCACTCCCTTATCTGCTTGCTCTGATCCTGCAGCTACTGGGGCTGGTTGCAGCAAATTTCTTCCTCAGCTCCCTTTCTGCCATTTTTACACTACACACACTATGCTGATCTGCACTACACATACAATTGGCTAATCTGCACTACACATACACTATGCTGATCTGATTTGCCCTACACACACACTATGCTGATCTGCACTACATTGTGCTTTACTTTTTCTGCTCCCCACTTTCTTACGTACTTAGTAAGTACTTGATTTAATCATTTAATTCATAATCTTTTGAATTTAATCTTTAAATCATTGTGGTCTCCCCTTCTTTGTTTTTTCCAGTGTGCAATTTTGTGTGAGTGTGTGTGTGTGCACGCGCTTGTTTGTAAGTCTCTGTGTGTAAATGTGTGTGTATGTGTGTGTGTCTGTGTGTTTGTGCACACGCGTTTGAGTTTGAGTGTAAACTGTGCATATATGTGTTTGTAAGTGTTTTTGTGCAAGTAAGTGTATCTGTTAGTGTGTGTGTGTGTGAGTGTGTGTGTCAGTGAGTAGTGTAAGTGTGTTTTAAGTAACGATGGAAAAGGAGAGTGATAAGAAGTTTACTTCTTAATTCATATTATCCCTGTACATGTAAAGATCATGACAGTTCACTATCACCATCAAATGCACGTATATCAACTCAGTATTTGGTCTTGTGATACTCACTCTAGTACCTCCAGTTTACAGGTTGGATCCTCCAGAAGAGAAGAAAGATGCTTCACTCCTGAGTCTCCTGCTTTACTCCCTTCCAGCCACAGCTCTCTCATGTGTGAGGGGTTTGATCTCAGTGCTGATGCAAGAGAACTGAAGCTCTCTTCTGTAATACTGCAGTGTGCCAGGCTGTAGAGAGAAAGAAGGAAAGACTCCATTAGATCAGCTGAGGGACACATATGAGGACAAAAAGGGAAGCAGTTATTACCACATGTGTTCTGTGCATGCTGTGACTTGCATGTGACATGTATACATCAAAATAAACCACATCTACATTTCTGAAGGGGAACGTATAAATGTACAAAGTACAGTATGTGAGTATAATACAGTTAATTCTTTTGGGTTTCAAAATTATGTGAAATGGGTGTTTGTCTCTATAGTATATCTGTGTGTGTGTGTCTGTGTGTGTGTGTGTAAGTGAGTGTGTGTGTAAGTGAGTGTGTGTGTAACGATGGGAAAGGAGAGTGATAAGAACTTTACTGCTGAATTTATATTATCCCTTTACATGTGAAGAGGATGAGAGTTCACTATCACTATCAAATTCACTGATTTATTTGGTCTTGTGATACTCACCTTAATATCTTCAGTTTACAGTTGGGATCCTTCAGAAGAGAAGAAAGATGCTTCACTCCTGAGTCTCCTGCTTTATTCCCACTAAGCCGCAGCCCTCTCATGTGTGAGGGGTTTGATATCAGTGCTGATGCAAGAGAACTGAAGCTCTCTTCTGTAATACTGCAGTGTGCCAGGCTGTAGAGAGAAAGAAGGAAAGACTCCATTAGATCAGCTGAGGGACACATATGAGGACAAAAAGGGAAGCAGTTATTACCACATGTGTTCTGTGCATGCTGTGACTTGCATGTGACATGTATACATCAAAATAAACCACATCTACATTTCTGAAGGGGAACGTATAAATGTACAAAGTACAGTATGTGAGTATAATACAGTTAATTCTTTTGGGTTTCAAAATTATGTGAAATGGGTGTTTGTCTCTATAGTATATCTGTGTGTGTGTGTCTGTGTGTGTGTGTGTAAGTGAGTGTGTGTGTAAGTGAGTGTGTGTGTAACGATGGGAAAGGAGAGTGATAAGAACTTTACTGCTGAATTTATATTATCCCTTTACATGTGAAGAGGATGAGAGTTCACTATCACTATCAAATTCACTGATTTATTTGGTCTTGTGATACTCACCTTAATATCTTCAGTTTACAGTTGGGATCCTTCAGAAGAGAAGAAAGATGCTTCACTCCTGAGTCTCCTGCTTTATTCCCACTAAGCCGCAGCCCTCTCATGTGTGAGGGGTTTGATATCAGTGCTGATGCTAAAGATCTGAAGCCCTCTCCTGTAATACTGCAGTTCATCAGGCTGTAGAGAGAAAGAATGAAATACTCTATTAGATCAGCTGAGGGACACACATGAGGACAAAGAGGGAAGCAGTTATTACTTCATGTGTTCTGTGCATGCTGGACATGTAAATCATCAAAATAAACCACATCCATATTTCTGAAAGGGGAGTGTTTAAATGTAGAGTACAGTATGTGTGTGTATTACAGTTAATGCTTTTGGGTTTCAAAATTATGTGAAATGTGTGTGTTTCTATATCACATGTTGCATGTCTTGTGTGTGTGTGTATATATTTGTAAGTATGTGAGTGTGTCACGCCCGGCTCTGTCATTAAGGGTCAGCCTCACTCAAACCCTAGTCATAGTAAGCCTTTAAGCTGTCCCTCTCCCTCCGGTCTGCAGGGGGAGCTGTCTGGTTTGGCCAATTTGGCCAATTCCTGATGTTGAGCTCACTCTATTCTCTGCTTGCTCTGGTCCTGCAGCTACTGGGAACTTTTCTTCCTCAGCTCCCTTTCTGCAATTTTTACACTACACATACACTATGCTGATCTGCACTACACGTACACTATGCTGATCTGCACTACACATACACTATGCTGATCTGCACCACACACACACTATGATGATCTGATCTGCACTACACATACACTATGCTGATCTGATCTGCCCTACACGTACACTATGCTGATCTGCACTACACATACACTATGCTGATCTGCACTACACACACACTATGCTGATCTGCACTACACACACACTATGCTGATCTGATCTGCACTACACTATGCTGATCTACACTTCACACACACTATGCTGATCTGCACTACACACACGCTATGCTGATCTGCACTACACACACTATGCTGATCTGAACTGCACTACACACACACTATGCTGATCTGAACTATACACACACTATGCTGTTCTGCACTGCACATACACTATGCTGATCTACACATACACTATGCTGATCTGATCTGCACTACACATACACTTTGCTGATCTGCACTACACATACACTTTGCTGATCTGCATTAAGCACACACACTTTGCTGATATGCACTACACACACACTATGCTGATCTGCACTACACAGACAGTACAGTATGCTGATCTACACTACACATACACTATACTGATCTGAACTTTACTGCTGAATCATTATTATGCATTTGCATGTGAAAAGGATGAGAGTTCACTATCACTATCAAATTCACTGGTTTCAACTCAGTATCAGGTCTTGTAATACTCACTCTAGTATCTCCAGTTGACATGTTGGATCCTCCAGAAAAGAAGAAAGATCCTTCACTCCTGGGTCTCCTGCTTTATTTCCACTCAGCCGCAGCTCTCTCATGTGTGAGGGGTTTGATCTCAGTGCTGATGCTAAAAATCTGAAGCCATCTTCTGTAATAATGCATTCTGCAAGGCTGTAGAGAGAAAATTATTTTTTTAATGTATTTCTTTTAGACAAAAAAAGTTTGTATGATTGTTTGTATGTATTTCTGTGTGTGTGTGTGTGTAAATTGGTGTTTTAGTGTGTCTGTTCGGGTGTTTTAGTGTGAGACGGTGCACCCGTGTGTGTGGAATGTGTGTGTGTGTGTGTGTGTGTGTATATTTGTAAGTATGTGAGTGTGTCACACCTGGCTTTACTGTTAAGGGTCTGCCTCACTCAAACCCTTGTCATAGTAAGACTTTGAGCTGTCCCTCTCCCTCTGGTCTGCAGGGGGAGCTGTCTGGCCTGTTCAATGTGGCTAGATGGCAGCTGATGGAATTACCATTGATTCTTATATTTATAAGAGCATTGCAAGCATGCAAGCTCTCC
The DNA here is from genome assembly GCF_963457725.1 of Sprattus sprattus. Classification (NCBI taxonomy): domain Eukaryota; kingdom Metazoa; phylum Chordata; class Actinopteri; order Clupeiformes; family Clupeidae; genus Sprattus; species Sprattus sprattus. Next base: position 17,723,208 of record NC_137919.1, on the reverse strand, counting down.
CGTGTGTGTGTGTTTGCCATGTGCTCACCCATGGTGAGACCTTCAGACTTGGCCTACACAAAATAGGCCTTGGCACCTTTCCAGACATCCTCTCCAGCCAGGGTGATTTAATAAACACCACCTATTTTACATGTTGCCTTGGTGCCTTTGTGTGTGGACCTTCCGGAAGCTTCCGTGGGGGTAACTTCCCCTCCCCTCCCACTCACAAGCCCCTGTCCCACCTCTCAACTGAAACACACCCCCATTGATCTGTGACCTCCCATAGCTGACCTTATAAAAAGTCTTACTGTACATTGATATCCAATCAGTTATATGGAACTGATTCCTTATAGGTGTACGTGGAAATAAACCTCCAGAACCTTTGATTCACCTCGTGGTACCTTAATCTTTGTCTAAAAGTTTAGCGTTAGCCATTCTGCTGTCACAGCCGATTGGCGGGACACTTAAAAACAGTTCCTGATGGCAAGATCACTCTCTTCTCTGCTTGCTCTGGTCCTGCAGCTACTGGGGCTGGCTGCAGCACATTTCTTCCTCAGCTCCCTTTCTGCCAATTTTACTTCACTCTGAATCATTATTAACCATTTGCATGTGAAGAGGATGACACTTCACTATCACTATCAAATTCACTAAAATAATCATCATCACATGTTAGTAAGTCTGTGTGTGTGTGTGTGTGTGTGTGTGTGTGTATTTGTGTGTGTCTGTGTCTGTGTAAGTGAGTTTGTGTTTAGTACCGATGGAAAAAGAGAGTGATAAAAAGTGTTTACAGCTGAATCATTATTATCCCTTTACATGTGAAGGGGATGAGAGTTCACTATCACCATCAAATGAATTGATATCAACTCATTTGGTCTTGTGATACTCACTCTAGTATCTCCAGTTTACAGGTTGGATCCTCCAGAAGAGAAGAAAGATGCTTCACTCCTGAGTCTCCTGCTTTATTCCCATTTAGCCACAGCTCTCTGATGTGTGAGGGGTTTGATCTCAGTGCTGATGCAAGAGAACTGAAGCCCTTTTCTGTAATACTGCAGTCTCCAAGGCTGTGGAGAGAAAATCATTTGTTTAATCTATTTCCTTTAGACAACAAAAACTGCGTATTTGTAAGTGTGTATGTATGTTTGTTGTAGGTATTTATTTGTGTGTGTGTGTGTGTGTGTGTGTGTGTAAAGTGGTGTTTTAGTTTGTGTCTGTGTGTGGATGTTTTAGTGTGTCTGTGTGGGTGAGTTTGTAAGTAAGCGTGTGTGTGTTTGTATGTTAGCGCATGTGTGCATGTGTGTTAGCGTGTGTGTGAGTGTATTTGTGTGAGTTTGTGCATTTGTGCAAGTTTTTGTGTCAGTGTGAGTTTGTGTGTGTGAGTTGGTGTATGTGTTTATAAGTGTGTGTCTGTGTGTGCTCGCTTGTTTGTTAGCCTTTCAGTTGAGTAGGTTGGTACTATAGGGTTGTGTATGAATGTTTATTTTCTGTTTGTGATTTACTTTCAAAACCACACAAACATACACCCACTTACAACTCAATTAATTCATTGTTGTTTACAAGTATTTAATAGAAAGAGTTCAGATTCAACTGGATATCCAAGTCTCCCTGTTTTCTTCCTTCTAATCGGATGACCCTCAGCGATTGCACCTTTCCCCTGTCATGACCCAGCCTGGTCTGCCCCGCCCCCTGCTATCAGTGCTCTTCCACAGCTGGGGAGCAGAATCTGCACAGGTGACCACAGGTGTGTCGAATGAAGGCTTGATGAGCTCCACAATAAGAAGGCCTTGGCGCAGAGTGCAAGAGGCTCCCTCTCCTCGACACGTTGTTTAAGTTTGTTTGTTGGAGATACTGTATGTCCACCCATTAGACACCCACTTGCACTACACTTTTATTTCTGACAATTATACTGACCAATTATACTCACTTTTCTAGTATACTTTAATAAAATCCGTTTGATTACTATAACCTTGCGCGTGGAACTCCCGTTCATGTTCATGCAGAGAAGTGCATGTAACACCCCAACCCCTCTATAACATGCTACTTTAACCTTTCAGAACGTAGTTTTTTTTTTTACCAACCTACCGCAGTGGGTGAGTTTTTTTTCTGGCTGATTCACGAATGTTCTACAGAATGTTCTACGGCAACATTCTACAGTCATTGTTAAGGCTTCAAGGAAATTATTATGCAGAGTTTTCCTGATCTGATATGCTATCTAGACGTTTTTATCAGGAGTCTAGGCTATTCATTAAAAATATTTAACAAATATCAGACTACTCAACAAGTGCTTCTTTGTCAACCGTGTGACATCATCATAACACCATAGGCCGACAGGTACCTGAACGTTTTTAGTGATGATAACGTCGTGGCAGTAGTTACCAGCCGGCCTCACGTGAATCGATGTCAAAACCGTTTGTAGGTCAATAGAGCTAGTTAGCGGAATATGAGGTGATGTTATGTGATATGATGTGTAAATGCAATGCAATGGCGTGAATGCAAAACAATACAAATGTGAATACAATCGATGTCGAACTGTATGCCAATAGAGCTAGCTAGGTGTGAAAATAACTTGGAAATATACTCCAGAAAGTGAACGTCTTATTCAGTCGATTCAACAACAATAGCCAATTATTTTTTTGGCGCAAATCCAGAGCTAGTCAGATGAGGCAATCGAGAAGTTGAGGTGAAATTACCTTATTTTGTGCACAGATACCACATATCAGTGTATAATTGCGAAGTTAATGTAGTCAATATCAAAAAAGAAGGCAGTTTAGTGTAGATTTTGGGAACATGATACATGTCGAACAGTGATTTTGAGTAAAAGTTAGGCTAAATGACAAAAAGTGTGTACAACTCTATAGCAAACTATTTGAATATTTCAAGAAACCAGAAACATTTATTTTTAAAAGAGGCCAATTACTTTTATGTGCTCATGGACACACACACACACAAACAAACACAAGCACACACGGACACACATTCACTTATGAACAGGTTTTCATTTGATGACTGTGTTGAGACATCAACTTATCTATGCTTAGCGATGAACAGTATTTGTACCCTAGGTTTATGTATGTATGTGTCTTTACATTTTGGCCATGACACTAACAGACTGGTATTTCTGTGTGTTTCAGCTGGTGAAGATGTCCCGAATTGTATCATCAGTGAGCTGTTGCCTCCTTTCAACATTTCTTGTCATGTTTATTTAGTTTTGTGAGTTTACATTTATGCTACTTGTTTTTCTGTAATAAATGAATGAATGCGATGCAGGTATCGGTGTTTCGTTAATTTTTTCAAACTGTTGCATGTTGTGGATGCGCTGATAGTGCGCAAATATGATTTGTCAGTGACAAGTGATTGTAATATGAAAAGGTGTCTGTGCAGTTTGTGTGCATCAATGATGAGACTACAATTATGCGTATCCTGAGGAGCGTATGCCTCTAAGCTAGTCAGCTCGTGAAGCATTTCATGTACGGTATATTCCCGCTGCGATGCTGGTTTTCATATCGAGCTGTCGTTGGAATTGATGTTTGGCTGAACATTGAGTAATCTACCATACATGTTATTTTCAGTTATGTATATTTAATTTACCATTATTTCCCTACGGGGATTAATACAAGTTTCATGGAAAAAAAAAACACTTGTTGTGCTTGTCTTGTACCGGAGATCATGTCTTCCCTATACTTGCAAACGTTGTAACTTTGTCATGTACAATTGGACGTGGACAACACAAATATAGAAAATCTACATATAGTAAACAAAATGATACTGACAAGACCATTTTAAGAGGCATAATGGATGAAGATGGCTGAATGTACAATGTTAGCTCACATTAGCGAAGTTAGTAACCCACACACAGGCTTCTTGTTACGTGGCTTTTGGAACGCTCCTGTCGCCTCATTCTGTCACACCCGTGTGTCGGTACATTTTTGCGGAAAATTGGCTGCTGTCACACCGGTGTGACGCTACGTTCTGAAAGGTTAACTATTCAAAGTCTTTCGATGAGAGGATGCTGTCTCTAATGTTGCCATTTCATCTGAATATCTCTTTGGTAGGACACTATGATGGCTGTTCATTACTACACTTGATTTATGTGTGACAAGAGAATGTCCTTTAATTTCAAATGTTCTAATAGCTGGTTTGTTGTTTTTTCCTTTTCTTTTGTCTTTGGTGCCAGAACTGAACACAGTGGTGCTCCTTTTCACCTCTGGCTCATCCTGAGTGAGTGAGAGGGGTTTGAAGCCATTCCTCTTCTGTCCTCCACAGAAACTTTAGTCCCTGGATCCATGCTTTGCACTTGATCAATGTGCTTGCACTCACACCTCTTGATGCCTTGTCAGCTGGATTCAGTTTGGTTCCAATGTACCTCCATTTAGATTCATCTGTGATGTCCCTTATGAGAGAGAATCTATTTGCCACAAAAGTCTAAAATCTTGTTTGCTCATTTGCTATTTATATACAGACTGTCCTAGAGGTTGACTGACTCAGCTTTAACAACTTCTCAGCATTTTGTCCACTTTAACAGCCAGTACTGCAGCTGCCAGTTCTATGCCAGGGATGGTCATCTGTTTTAATGGAGTCACTCTTGCCTTACCGAGCATGAAGGACACATGCACCATATGATTGGCGGCAGTCATTCTAAGGTAACTAATGGTACCCTATCCACGATCACTGGCATCAGAAAAGTCTGAGTGGTCCAAATGGTTTCACACACTGTGCCACTTGGAAGTTCTCCAACGAATCAAGATCATCCATGCATCTTCTCCACTCGTAATATGCAGCTTAAGGTATTCTGCTGTCCCAGTCATGCTTACTCCTGCAGAGTTTCTGAAGAAGAAACTATGCAGGTAGAGTGGGAGGGCACAAGAAACCAAGTGGGTCATAAATTGAACTCACTATCAATTAGGGATGCATACCTAAACCCACGTTCAGGTTCAGGTCCGAATTCGAATCCAGAGGTTTAGGTTCAGGTCCGGACCTAATAAATCCGGACCCGAACCCATGGCATATTTGAATATATGAACTGTTTAAAGTATACTATTAATATAAATACATACAAAACATTTGGCTTCAAACTACAGCTTTTTTTTTTTTTTACTTCAAACTATGAACATTATATTAACTGTAAACAACAGTTTATAGTCTACTTAAATCAATATAAATAAGTACAAAAAACACACACACACACACTCTGCACACACTACAGCTTCAAACTTATTTTGCAAAAATATGAGCATATTTGCCTTTGGAGTCAAAAATGTATTATTTTGTTTGTATTGTATTATTTATTTTAATGAAATTTCACCATCTCTGATTTGTTTATATCGATTTTTTCTATCTGTTTATAGTTAATCTTTTTACTTGAACACACTGAGTACGAGAAAATGTGCACTGCCCCTTTAAGAGACTATTATACGTTTTGCTGTGATCTCCGTTTATTTGTCAGTCTGAGGTTGCTGATTTGCTGTTGACCTTCTCTCCTCTTTACACGCAATTGTTGTGTTGCATTTGCTGCACGTCGCGATGTTTGAATCTTTTTGTGCAAAATACAGCCACACTTTTGACCGTTTACCTTTCGGTATTTTCTCTGTTAAAAGGTTTATGGCTAGCTCTGTTTGTTCTTGTTCTGTGACATGCTGCCTGCTCTTCATTGTCATACGACTGTTGCTATGAAAACACCAATGAGCGACACAGGACAACGTTTATAGTGGGAGCTAGGGCAGCTGTAAATGTGCCCCACGAAATCTGCCTGGCAAAAAAATACAAAATAATTCATACAAATCATACTTACACCACTAACGTTACTGCTAGTTAGCTATCGCTAGTTTTCTACTGTTTTGGAAGCAGCCCCTGTGTTTCATGTTGCAGCCTGAAATAATTCATGTTTATAAGACAACATCCCCGCAAACAGGGAACGTCCCCAGGACGTTAACAGGACATTCGCAAGGTCCCCAATCGTCCCCAATTGGTCCCCGCCACAACGTTCGCTAGAGGACGTTACCAGAACGTTTTTGACGTTCGTAGCAAGTCTACGTTTGGTCCTTCTGTGACGTTCGCATGAGTCTTAAATCGGACTTTTAGAGAACCTTATAATTTGGTCTGTCAGCACACCTCCCCAGGACGTCATTTAAAAACGTCCCCGTAACCTTTACCTGCAGGTCCTCTGCGTGACGTTCGCATCAGCCTTAAAACGGACTAATTTGGTCACTCAGCACACGTACCCAGGACGTCATTTAAAAACGTCCCCGTAACCTTTACCTGCAGGTCCTCTGCGTGACGTTCGCATGAGCCTTAAAACGGACTATTAAGGAACGTTATAATTTGGTCACTCAGCACACGTCCCCAGGACGTCATTTAAAAACGTCCCCATAACCTTTACCTGCAGGTCCTCTGCGCGACGTTCGCATGAGCCTTAAAACGGACTATTAAGGAACGTTATAATTTGGTCACTCAGCATAAGTCCCCAGGAAGTCCTTTAAAAACGCCTGTGGTCCTCTGCGGGACATTTGCATTTGGTCCTTCCAAAACGTCCCCTTGACGTCCTCTGATGGTCCTCTCTGAACCAGAAAAATGTTTTTCATTTGACCGACATTTTAATGAAAAGCCGGCCAAATATCTAACCTATTTCTGCTTCTAAATTAGCCTATTGAAGAAAACTGACCGCCTGCATAGCTTAAATAATAACATAATCAGGTAGTTTAGAATGCAACATGTTTATTTTCCTAAGTTTACAATGGGAAACAAAAACATTTATGTCTGATGCGCGTCAATAAGTGGCCTTTAAGCGCAACCTGCTGTGGCGTTAAAATGAGCGCCGCAACATGGTCATTGCTCTGTTCAATGAGTCAGGTATTCAGTGTTTGGAAAGTTCACTTTCTACATGAACTTGCTCAGTTCATTGTTCATAATTCAAAATTTTGAACTAAGTTCAAAGCTCCAATTTTCAATATGTTGCGAGTGCTATAATTTTTCAAAATCTCTGTCTGCAATACCGCTCGCGGCTCTTCAGTTCAGTTGGCCTCTGAAAAAAAGCTTTTAAGGCTAGTCTGCTTGGCCATGTTGGATCCTTCTCACTCAGTTCGCTCCTCGTTTGAAACCCTCCTCGTTTGAGGGTTTGCGCTTTATTTAAAATGCAGCATATGCGTGTTGTTAAATAACTTTCTAACGGCAGATTAGGCTGTTCCTTTAAAACATAATAAGGGCAGTGCACGTTTGCTTTATAGGCCTAAATATTAGAATTGTTGTCAAATCCAGATTCTGCTTGCGAGACGGGATTTTTAAAGAAATTCCAATCAGACAATTTGACCGGTGAGCTCTTCGTTCTGTTGCAGCATCTTTGAAGGCCTATGGAAAGCTCAATATGTTAAAGCTAGACACTTGGTCACCTTCCTATGTATGCATTGTATTGGAATCATGCAGACATTACATTTATAACACAGATCAGTAAAGAAGCATTCATATTTATTTTATTTCATCATTCTTAGTTTGGCTAGTTATTCTGCCTCCCTGCCCGCACGTCCGTGATGTGCCATGGATGTTAATTTAAAAAGTAATCATTACGGAAAACCCTCAATGCGTAGTGACTGAGATTGCTACAATATGCTTTTCCTCAAACCCTCGGAAAAAAAGACTAAGTTTGTTGGCTGTCTCACACTGTGATAAACCTGTTAAAGTGACACAATCGTAATCAGACAGTGTTAGGACAGTAGGTAGCGATCTCGTTTAGTAATAGGAAGGTTTACGGTTCAATTCCCATGCCCGTAATCGTGTGTGTCTGTGTATGTGTCTATGCATATCATATGAAATGTGTAAAATAAATGAACTTGTGTGTGTGTGCGCCCTGTAAGCAAAATGACGGCTCCGCGATCTATTATTATTTTATTTTCTTCATTTAGCTCAGCAAAAACGGTCGTGCCTGTTACGTCCGCGGTGCATCCTTGAATAACGTACCCAGGACGTCTAAAACACGTTTCCCAGATGTCACCACAATGCCCTCAGGACGTTCTTGCAACTTCCTGCAGAACGTCCCCAGGACCTATAGAAACACGTTCCCCAGACGTAACCACAATGCCCTCGGGAGGTGCTTGCAACGTCCTGCATAACGTCCCCATGACCTATAGAAAACGCTTCCCAGTTGTCACCGCAACGTCCTCGGGACGGTCTTGGAACGTCGTGCAAAACGTCCTAAAGTTGTCACGGGAACCATACACATTTACGTTTTTAGAACGTTCAGAGAGACCATTACAGGACGTCTAGGGGACGTCATTTTGCTTACAGGGATTTTACATAAGTTTTCAAGATTTAGCTGCATGATTTGTTGCTGTTATTAATTTAAATCGGCTCAGGCACCGAAATCTGCGTGACATTTCGGTCCGGGTGCGTAACGGTATAGGAATGTCTTTTTCCACCGCGAATTTCAAGGTGGTCTAGAACGAAAATATAGTAGGATATAGTATGTGAGTGCTAGATTTTTTAAAAGTCCAGTACCGAATCACTGGGGTTTCGGTTTTTCTGGACTTGAACCTAAACGTTTTTACAAGTCCAGAACCGGTCCAGCGTACTGGTACGCATCCCTACTATCAATAGCATGTTCCTGAATGGATGAGTGTTGAGTTATCTTTCACAATAATGTTGAACTGAAACGTGTCATCCTCTACACTCCATAACAATCCAAGTGTTCTCTCTTCTAGTAATTTGTCTCTATATAGATCCATTTCCCTTATGGGCTCTGTCCTCCTTCGGAATGTGTGCCTTGATCAGATCATCCATTTGGTCAGGCAGAATCCTCCCTTTTGACACAGAGATGTAAGCTCCTTGACCAGCTCTACTGCTTCCTGTTCAGATGAGAGGGACTTCAAGCAGTCATCAACATTTAAATTGTTCTAAATAGTTCTTATTACCTTGGGATGGAATGTGCTCTTGTTGTCTCTAGCTGTCTATCTTAGTGCAACGTTTGCACAACTTGGAGATGACACTGCTCCAAAAATGTGCACCAACATATGATGCTCAACTGGAGGCTTACCAACTTCACCATTAGGCCACCAAAAAGTCCACATTGGATATGGCACTCTTACTTGATGAAACATTGCTTGAATATTTGTCATCACTGCGACAAGCTACTGCTAAATTAGGCTAGTTTGCATTTGGGATCCTCCAAAAGAGAAGCGTGCAGCTAATGTTTGTTAATTAAAGAGAATGAAACAGCATCCACTAACCTCAGTTTCTGCAGTGTGCAGTGGGAATCCTCCAGTAAAGCACACAGCTGAGTCAGTACAAATGCTTCTGGTATGAGTTTCCTCAGATCCATCTCAGTCATGAGTAAGAGGTTTGAACCCACAGCGGAAGCCAAAGCAGCACAGGCTTCCTCAGCAGCACACCCTTTCAGGAGCCTGTACAAATAGAGACAATAAACATATCTGTTGTAGACACAAAACATCATCACTAGTGGTTAAATTAAATAACATTACAACTCCTACCAAGGCAGTCTCTTACAAAAATTAAAAAAGAAAACTTAGTCACACACTGTATGTGTTTTTCTCATGGGAAAGGAAGCACTGCTACCCACTAGTATAGTCTATTGATTCAATATGCCTGCTTGGCCTGGTGCAACAGCTTTAAATCTTACAGGCTCAGTTTTCATTTCTGTTTTTATTTCTGAGCTCATTCTGTCACTTTCAATATAATGTTCATCTATGGTCATTAGTGATGTCCCTAAATCAACAGCTTAAAATATGAGGTGTGGCTATTAAATAAAGAGACTAATGGTTTAAGTAAGTTGAATTAAAGAAGATGTATTCTTATATACTCGTAATTACAGTCTCATATTTTTTATTTTTTATTTAACAGCTTTGTAATATTCTTGGTCTTGATATACATTTACCTGACATTGTTCAGTTTACACTGTGGCTCATCCTTTAGGTCTAATAGCAGCTTCACTCCTAATTTCCCTGGATTGTTTCCTCTGAGATCCAGCTCTCTAAGATGATTGGGATTTAACCTCAAGGCTGAAGCCAGACTAGCATAGCCCTCCTCTGTGATACTGCAGTCTGAGAGTCTACAGTGATAATGTAGTCATAATTAAGTAAAGGCAAACACCACAAGACATTTCTAATACATTTAAAGTTAGAACATTTTAAAAGTTAAAAAGTAAAAAAAAAAAAAAAGCACAACAGGACACGTCAGTGTGTTTAAAATGAGGCCATTTCTGTAGCCAAATTGAAGCGATCAGCAGTTTACTACGTGAAGTACACACATTGGATGACAGAGCATTTGAAAGGTTGAAGGGTGATATTACTGCAGTCCAGTTCAAAAAGCATGGTGCTTTGGTGAAGGTCCCATTGGTAACTAACCGAATAATTATTTTTAACATTTACTCAAAAACAAAAGAGTTTCTATGAAACAGTTCGTGATCTTGTGGTTATCTGATACTCTAAGCATTGCATTTTCATCTGAGCGCTTGTCCAAAAATATACTTGAAATAACTTTCGTATGACCTTGTGCCGTTCTTTCAGTGAGCTGTTAGCATGGAAAGGAAAAATCTTTATGTCCATTTATGTCTGAAACTAAACATGATTTGGAAAACTGTGTAATTACATTATAAGTATGTGTGCCTGTGTGTGTGTGCGTATCATGGTCATCATTTTAGGAGTCTAACTATCAATATAAATATGATACTCTTGACATCTTATTTCCATCTGAGCCTTTGTTTCAAAATGTGTTTGATTTTACTTTCATAAACTGAGACAACTTCTGCAGTTCGTTCAGTGAGCTTTTATATTGAAAGGGATGATCTTCAAGTCTATGTGTCTGAAACTTTACATGAAAATTTGAAGAAGTGTAAGAAAACCATTATCTGTCTGTAACAATGTGGATATTTGATCAAGAGATGCTAATGTAAAAATTATCTCAGAGAACTAATTCCTAGGGAATACTGAAGACTCAAAAGGTTTTACCTGAGTGTCTCGAGTGCACAGTTTGGGTTCTCCAGTCCACTACAGAGTTCTTTGACCCCAATATCTCCAATACTGTTGTCACTGAGATCCACATGTTTCAGTTTTGAAGATGCTTTGCTGAGGATACATGCCAGTGCTGTACAGCTCCTTTCAGTGAGCCCACAGCTATTGAGCCTTAAGGGGAAATCAGCCACCAGTGACTATAAGCTCAATGAAAAGGACACTGCTGCTGTCTGTATATAAGTGTTGTGCTTCTAAACCAATTCAAAAATCAGGCTAAATGTTTCTCCACATATTACACTCAAAAAAAGGGACACTCAGGAGTTGTGAGTGAAAACATTTGGGAGACTTTCACAGAAAACGTGATAAAAGTGCAACAAATGCTGATTTAATTAAAACTTAGTCACATTATACCCTATGCAAATAGTGAGATAATCCATCCCATCTAGTCAACCACATGTTTATTTGCATTTGAAGATTTTATATGAATTTCAGTTGTTTCTAGTCAGGGTTAGTTATTTGAATGGTCAAAATGTGCATTAAAAAGTTGGATAGAAATACAGCTAGAGTCATAAACCCCTCTCATCTTGAGAATACATACTGCCACCATACTTACTGAGCCTTTTGAGATTCCTCCACTACCGGCTGCAGCCTTAGGACACATTCTTCAGATCTGATGAACTTCTTCAAGTCAAACACATCTAGCTTCTGTTCTGATGTCAGAAGCACAAACACTAGAGCTGACCACTGGGCAGGTGAGAGTTTAGCTCCAGAAAGTGTCCCAGCACCCAGCAACCTCTGGACGTCTTCCACTAAGGAGTGATCATTGAGTTCATTCAGACAGTGAAAGAGATTGATGACCCTTTCTGATGAAGGAACCTCCCTGATCTTTGCCTTAATGAAACTGATTGTTTCTTCATTGCCCATCTGAATTTGTCTTCGCTGTAGTAGGCCATGCAGGAGAGTCTGGTTAGACTCCAGAGAGAGGCCAAAAAGGAATCGGATGAATAGGTCAAAGCGTCTATCTTCATGCTCCAAAGCTTTGTCCACTGCACTCTTGTGTATGACGATCATGGATCCTGATGAATTTGTCATTGAAGGAGCCGAATTCAATATCCTTTCCCAATGAATACATTTTTCAGGAGCTTGGTGTCTGGATATTATGTCTTTCCCTTCAACTGCCATCTTCAAAAACACATACAAAGCTGCAAGATACTCCTGGACACTTAAATGCACGAAGCAGAACACCTTTCCTTGATAAATCCCTGATTCTTCTCGAAAGATCTGTGAGCAGATGCCAGAGCATACTGCTGCCTCTCTGACATCAATGCCAGACTCTTTTAGGTCTTCTTCATAGAAAATCAGATTCCCCTTCTCTAACTGTTCATAAGCCAACTTCCCAAGACCAAGGATAACTTCCTGGTTCCACTGTGGATCAAGGTCATGCACATTTTCGAACTTGCTGCTCCTCTGTTTGGTCTGGAAAATGAGGAAATAGGTATACATCTCTGTCAGAGTCTTTGGAATCGGTCCACCTCCTGAAGAGTGAAGAATCACCGCAAGAACAGAAGCAGCAATCCATTAGAACACTGGTATTTGGCACATAATGTGTAGGCTTCTTGATGATTTGATGTGAGAGATGACATTGTTGGCAAGATTCTGATCACTGAGCTTCTTCCGGAAGTACTCCTCCTTCTCTGGGTCATTGAACCCTTGTACCTCTGTGACCCGGTCAACACACTCAGGTGGAATTTGATTGGCTGCTGCTGGTCGAGAGGTTATCCAAAGTAAAGCAGAGGGGAGAAGATTACCCTTGATGACATTTGTCAGGAGTACGTCCAATGAGGTGACCTTTGACACATCAGTCAAACTTTAATTTTTCTGAAAGTCTAGTTGGAGTCGACATTCATCCAGACCATCAAAGATGAACAACACTTTGTCCTTCCCTTGGCTGGGAAAAGTTGACTGCTTTATTTCTGTGAAAAAGTGGTGGAGGAGATCCATCAAAGAAAGCTGGTCTGTTTTCATGAAGTTGAGCTCCCTAAAAAGCAGTGGGAATATGAAGTGGATATCCTGGTTTTCTTTTTCCTCTGCCCAGTCCAGGATGAACTTCTGAACTGACACAGTTTTACCAATGCCAGCAACTCCTTTTGTGACAACACTTCTGATTGGTTTGACCTGGTCAGGTAAGGGTTTAAAGATATCACTGCATTTGATTGATATCTCCTGTCCAGCTGGTCTCTTGGATCTTGACTCAATCTGTCTAACTTCATGCTCTTCATTTACTTTTCCACTTCCTCCCTCTGTGATGTAGACCTCTGTGTAGATCTGTTCTAGTAGAGCAGAGCCTCCTTGCTTGGGTATACCCTCAAAAACACTCTGGTACTTCTTCTTGAGATTTCTTTTCAGCTTGGTCTGATAAACAACCAGCTCACCTATGTAAGTAACACATAATCATGTTTTTTAAGCCACCAACAATGAGGTCAAAATAATTTGTATCTTTCTATTTTTTGATATAGTATATTGATGAAAATTAATTTGAAGATGTTTTACTTTGTTGCAGTTTGTCAGCGATATTACTCTGCTTCATATTCCTAAGGAAGTGCAGTGCCATCTTCAGAGCCCCTTCTCTGGCTTCACTCTCATCGTCCTCTTTACTCTCAACGTTCTCTTGGTAATCTGGACTCAGCATCTTCTTGAATCTCTTCAGCTCATTCTTCACAAAGGTGATGATCTTCTCCTCTAACACCTAAAGCACAAATATCTGGTAACGGTCTGCAGTGCATTGCAATACAGAGCCTCTCACTACTTACATCTACCTCAACCCTAAACCTTGTATATGTACTGGAAGCAAAAAGTAATGTTATATTACTTAATGATTCTCAGTATGACCGTCTACTACAGCTCAAGTATGTCTGTTTGTGTGTGTGTGTCCGTGCGTGCATGCCTGTGTGCTTGCGTTGCTGAGTTTCTGATGTTTTTATCCACCTCTGGATGTGTGCCTCCTCTGCCCCGCCCCACTTGACTCAACACACCTGCCTCAGTCATCGTGGATGACACCCAGCTCTATATTTCTGTATATCACAACACCCAACAACTACAGCTCTATTGATTGCTTGGTAAATTGCATTTCTGATATAAATGTATGGATGTCACAAAACTTTCTCCAGCTCAACCAAGATAAAACAGAGGTATTAGTCATTGGTGAAAGAAATGAAAGAGACAAACTATCTGCACATTTAAAAACACTAGCACTTAACACCAAGCACCAAGCCAGAAACCTAGGTGTCATATTAGACTCAGATCTCAATTTTGAAACCCACATCAAAAATATAATTAAAATATCTTTTTATCACTTAAGAAACATTGCTAAGGTGCAACCGTTTCTCGCTCAGGCTGACACCGAAAGACTGATGCACGCGTTTATCACAAGCAGGCTAGACTACTGTAACTCTCTTTTGTCTGGTCTACCAAAAAAAGCCATTAGTCAACTACAAACAATACAGAATGCAGCAGCGCGAGTCCTCACTAAAACAAGACGGAGAGCGCACATCACACCAGTATTAAAATCCCTGCACTGGTTACCTGTTAGTTCTAGAATAGATTTCAAGATTCTCCTACTAGTCTATAAATCACTCCATAGTCAAGCACCTGAATATATTACAGACATGCTCTCAAGGTACACACCCAGTAGAACCCTGAGGTCCTCCGGCACTGATCTCCTAATAGTACCAAAAGCCAGGACTAAGAGACATGGGAGAGCAGCTTTTAGCTTCTATGCCCCCAGCCTTTGGAATACTCTGCCAGAATACCTAAGAATGGCTGAAACGGTTGATACATTTAAACATACACTCAAGACATACCTCTTTGATCTGGCTTATCACTCATTGTAAAAATGTATTAATTTAACATATTTGAAACATTTATTTATTTACGAATCCGTGTCTCTTTACAAGTGTTTGTAACCCCCAATTAAGTACCGCTACATAAAATGTGTTTCCTGTTTGCCGAGTGGATGAATGTGCGGCCCCGGCAAACAGAACACAACAGAAAACAAAATGCCCTGTTGTCATGTGATGCCCTGTTGTCATGTGATGCTCTGTTGTCATGTGATGCCCTGTTGACATGTGATGCCCTGTTGACATGTGATGCCCTGTTGACATGCGTTATGTGATGCCCTGTTGTCATGTGATGCCCTGTTATCATGTAAAATGTATATATTTTACCTTCATGGAACGTTTACTTATTTATCTATCTATGCTCCTTACAAGTATTTGTAACCCCCCCCCCCCCCCCTTTATTTCCCTTCTTTCCTATTGTGAGGCGCATTGTGTTACCTTTGTGTATGAAATGCGCCGTACAAATAAAGTTTGATTTGATTTGATTTGATCGTCTCAATCTCCTGATTGCCTGATTACCTGCACCTGTAACTCCCTCCCCCAATATAGAAATATCTCACTCCCTTCACTCCCTTGGCCTTGTTAAAAGGATTAATCTCCATGAGCATCAAGTTCCTGACTCTACGTCTCCCATGATCATCCCAGGCCTAGTCTTGACGATTTCAGGTCTTTCAAAATCTCCAGTACTTTTCCAAGGTCCTCAGCCTAGTGTTCATGTGCCTTGATTTTTCCCCTTTGCTTGTTTCTTTTATTTCTTTTGCATATTCTTCTGAGTGTTGTGTTCCTTGGACATTATATTTCTGAGCATTGCCTTCTGAGCGTTCTCCCTTGTTGAGCTCTTGTGTTCGTCCCGTTTATTACCCTATTTCCCTTGTTACTGGCTGTTTCCACTCAACTCTATCATATTCCACCTCTGAGTTCTGACATCTGTGACACTCTCTTAATCTCCTGCTTATCATCAGTTTGCTCTGTTCTGTGAAGGGTGTTGCACACCTTGGGAAGATCTAACCTTTGGAAGATATATTCAGTAACCTGGCAATTTCTTAGACTTTAATTCCTCAGAACAACCCATACCACTTTATGTGAAGGGGTGGGCACAACACTGACTTGACACTGTTATAACCATAACATGACTCCCGTCATGAACATAAAGGAGTTTTTATGAATGTTTATGACTGTTGTCATTAAGTAACATTCGATCAACTATGTCATTTTTAATGGAAAGTTGACATTGTTTCGGATGTCATTGTTATGACAACTTGTATTAACCAACATAACTTGTCAAACATGCCATAACGGATCTAAGTGTCAAATTCATATATTACTAAAATTATAATGATAGTTATATTTATGGTATATGATTAGCTACATTATATTTAGGTTCAATCTTAGGATATTTGAATAGCAAAATGATTTTTTTTCTTCCAGAAATAAGAACATTTGTGAGTAATTCCACACTTCTGAGTGGTAATGTATATTACTAATTATGAACATATATTCCATAGCAGCACTGCATTAAATGTCTGTATCAAACCTGGAAGATGTATTTCAGATCCCCATGTTGACTCTGGGTGAACTGGTCACTGACACCATCTGTGTTACGTTCCTCCATTTTGCTTCTGGGGATGGAAATTCAAAGTGAAGAGTATTGTCTTTAACTAGGGAGCTAACCTTGAAACAACAAGTAAAGGCACAGTTGACCCTAATAAAAAACTAGCCAGCTTGCTAACTGCTGTACTTGTAACTGATGGCAACACTGTGCTGTAAAACATTGTTTCCAGCCTATATCAAACCTAGAGTGGCTTATGAAAACAAAACATGTGCTTTTTCCAAAACCATACCTCAAAAACTGCATCATGTGCATTTCATGAAGCATATGTATCTAGATGTTTTTTTCCCTTGCTCTAGGTTTTTCTTGGTCTGCACATGTTCTGTATGTTCTATGCTGCAATCACTTATTTCAGAAATCATTTTGTAAATTGATCTTTTAAAAGTACTTTTGAAACATAGTGGTGATGATGTAGAGAACTCAAACGCAGGTGAACACAATCAAGGCGGTGCAGAGGTGAGTGTTTTGGTAGGTCAAGAAGGTCAAGAAGAAAGGCCTGTTTTGGGCCAAGCATTCATGGAGGGGTCTTGGGATAAGAAATGCAGACAAGTCAAGGACAGGCGAAGCCTCCCAAAAAGTTATAAACAGGGTTTTGACACATTGAATATATTTGGCACCCACCATTCTCTTAAAATGTTTGGCAATAAGTGAGTGGAAATATCCTGAAATGCTGAGCACGGATAAAATGTATTGGTTTGAGAGAATATATTGATTGGTTCATGTTGGAGAAGTTTTAGGTGTACAAAAGACACTTTAAATTCACTATTTGTTGACATCATAACATACCCTACCTAGCATACCCTTGACATGAGTCTGTTTCATGGACTTACCTTGATCCATCTGTACCATCTTCATCTTTGAAGTTGAATGGGAGATCTTTTGACCGATCACTCTTCATGGACACACAAGTGGGCACAGGTGATGGAGGTCTCTCCGGACGTAAGTGTCTACACACAAAATAGATTATATGATTTACTAGAGAGGCATTACCACCCAAAATCTGACTGACTATTCTTAAAAGGGGAAGCTGGAAAAGGAGTGCAGGTATTTAAATGAAATACTTGACAAAATATTCATATTTTGATTTGGATATTCAAATTCAGCCATTGAAATGAACTGGCCACAATTTTAATGACGCTACTGTGCACACAATTCCATATGGACTGCAAGAACGTGGGAAATGTAGTTTTCTCCTCTCACTACTGTACACACACGTCCTACTGGAGAGCATGGGAAATGTAGTTTTCTCCTCTCACTGTTCAATTGGTTCAATTTGCATATGTTTTAGGCTTTTGATTGGAAATGCATAGTTGACTGAATATGCCATTCACAAAGTTAGTGCACCAACTTTTTGACAGAGCTGCTCTATGGACAACCAGTCAGATTGAATGAGTCTGCAAGATTTATTAAACTTCAGTTCATCGCATTTGGTCTTCTGACTCTTATTGAAGTATCAACTCTAAGATTTTCACCACAACAGACATTTCAAATTCACTATTTGTTGACTTCATAGCATACCCTTCCTAGCACACCCTTGACATGAGTCTGTTTCATGGACTTGCCTTGTTCCATCTGTACCGTCTTCATCTTCGAAGTTCAATGGGAGACCTTTTAACCGATCACTCTTCATGAACACACAAGTGGGCGCAGGTGATGGAGGTCTCTCCTGACGGACGTGTCTACACACAAAATAGCACCCAGGTTTACTACAGAGAGTGTGAAATGTAGTTTTCTCCTCTCACTACTGTACACACATGTCCTACAGGGGAGTGTAGTAAATGTAGTTTTCTCCTCTCACTACTGTACACACATGTCCTACAGGGGAGCGTGGTAAATGTAGTTTTCTCCTCTCACTACTGTACACACATGTCCTACAGGGGAGCGTGGTAAATGTAGTTTTCTCCTCTCTCTACTGTACACACATGTCCTACAGGGGAGCGTGGTAAATGTAGTTTTCTCCTCTCACTACTGTACACACAGGAAAGAGTGTGCCCCAAAATGAGTTCCTGCTCTGATGGTAGAATGAGGTGCCAACAGCTGTGAGGAATTTCATAGTTTTGAACAAGTAATTCACAAACTGGATAAGTGTTACGACCCTGGCGGGTCTAGGCCCCCCCCCTGTGATATTGCATGCCTGTTCTGTCTCTAAAGCAGCTATTTAGAAGCAGGTGTACAGCAGGTGATTGTGAACAGGTGACCCCATGATTGGCTGGGATACAAAAGCCCTGATCAGTCTGCAGTCAAGAAGAGCGTTGGATGAAAGAGTTGGATGATAGCTTTGGACTGGTTGTTGGATTGGGTTATCGTAGGATTTGGGCTAGAGATAGAGATTTGGATTGTCGTTGGTCGTTGGTTTTGGGATCGTCGTTGGTTTTTGCATTATCATTGTTTTAACTGAATTGACATCACATCTTTTTTTTTCTCTTCATAACACTGACATTCACCACACGTTTGCTATAATTATTAGATACTATATATATAACTGTAACTGTAGCCATTAATAAATAACTTATATTATATTATTATTATAAATCTGCGTGGTCTCGCCTTTATGTTTCGTTCATGGAGCCGTGATCGTCACAATAAGTTTCCTGTAGTCTAAGCTGTTTCTAACAAAACCAACATATTAAACTGAATAAATTACTTAACTTATAGGTTTAAATATACTTAATTTTTTTTTCAAATTACTTATAAGATCACTTGACAAAATAACTAACATGAAACTCTGGTGGAGGAATTAATTATTCCAGTTATTGTGGAGATTATTGTGGTAAAGCTGATTGTGTTCAGTGTCTCAGTAGGCATGGACTGCGCCTCATTCAGAATTTAGAATAAATATCCATGTTTGTGTTAATTTGTTCAAACTCATTTTCACATAGTGTAGGCTGTGTGTTCCACCAATGGTGCTGGACAGTGACTGACTTGCTGTTATGAAAAGGGAAGTAAACACAGAGAATTGAAGAACACAGGCAGTGTTTAAGAGTAAGCTACTAAGTTTAGTCATTTAGCAGACGCTTCTATCCAAAGCGACTTACAAGGAATTTGCATTTATACATCAGGAGCAATTAGGGGTTCAGTGTCTTGTTCAAGGACACTTAAACATTTGGTAAGGAGGAGTGGGGAATCGAGCCAGCAACCTATTAGCTTATGTGGCCTATAGATCCACTAAAAAGCCCAATAACCACATAAACACACAGACATATCAGCTTCATTTAACATCACACATAATTCAGATGATTCATTACCTCTGTCCATCTGGAGCGTCTCCTGGTGTTTCCATTGCTCAGCCACTCTTCATGGACACACTACTGGCTTCAGTAGAAATGGGTAAAAACACGTTTAAAAACACATTGACACAGGATAAACAAAGTACTCGCTAAACATTCTAACAATTAATTAAGAAAAACTGATGGACAGATGCTATACTCAGGAGCAGACAGAGAAAGATGTTTTTTAGGTTATTACCTGGTTATAACAGTCATGAGCCAGTTTGTAAAGAGTTTAAGATTTGAAACAGGATGGTTGCCCGCCATTCTGCCCCAAGGGATTACGTGATGCCACACCCCTCCCCTTAAGGCTGACCCCCCTCATCACACACCCCTCCCCTTAAGGCTGACCCCCCTCATCACACACCCCTCCCCTTAAGGCTCCTCATCACACACCCCTCCCCTTAAGGCTGACCCCCTCATCACACACCCCTCCCCTTAAGGCTCCTCATCACACACCCCTCCCCTTAAGGCTCCTCATCACACACCCCTCCCCTTAAGGCTGACCCTCCTCATCACACACCCCTCCCCTTAAGGCTGACCCCCCTCATCACACACCCCTCCCCTTAAGGCTCCTCATCACACACCCCTCCCCTTAAGGCTGACCCCCCTCATCACACACCCCTCCCCTTAAGGCTCCTCATCACACACCCCTCCCCTTAAGGCTGACCCCCCTCATCACACACCCCTCCCCTTAAGGCTCCTCATCACACACCCCTCCCATTAAGGCTCCTCATCACACACCCCTCCCCTTAAGGCTGACCCTCCTCATCACACACCCCTCCCCTTAAGGCTGACCCCCCTCATCACACACCCCTCCCCTTAAGGCTCCTCATCACACACCCCTCCCCTTAAGGCTGACCCCCCTCATCACACACCCCTCCCCTTAAGGCTCCTCATCACACACCCCTCCCCTTAAGGCTGACCCTCCTCATCGAGGTGCAACCGGAAATCTGCCACAACATTAGTCTTTCCAGTTCAATACCTCACAGAGAAGCAGTAGGGCTGAAGAGCAAAGTACCAGCGAGAGACTTTGGCAATGTGGTCGGGGTGCAGGTTTAGTACCCCATAGTACTGGGTTCAAGGCCAGGGGTCACAACATACTTCCTGTCAACCATGTTGTACTGTGCCTCTAACCCTTTGATGCTGTAGCGCCCCTATCAGTAGCGTCGACGCTAGGAAACGATTACAACAACTGGTATAAACATATTTGTATGAACAAAATGTTTCAGACAGAAAATCGATATACACAACTAATATACACACTTGCTTCTACAAACACAGAAAACCCAAAGATTGTAGCTGACACGGTTTGCTCTAAATCGATTTCAACCGAACGCTATGTTCATTGACGATGTAAACAAATAGTCCGACCTCGTCAAACTAACATCATATATATGGATAATAGAATCGTTTGAAACGGTCTGTCACAACATGTAAAATTCATTTATACCACCACAAGAACAAACCTTAAGTGTGAAGACTTAAAGTTTGAGTTTGATGTGTTCTTAGCTTGCCTACCTTTAGATGATAAAAGTAACTGCATCTCCCCCTTTGAAATAATTCACGGAGACATCGACATTGTGATGATAATAAAATCCTTTATTCCTCAAAAGTGTGGCTGTACAATGAAGCATTGACTTGTTCTCTGTTAAAATCCATCGTTTCTGTTCGTTAGATTTAATTATTTTTTGTGTTTGATTAACTTTTGTCAGGCGAGGTCTACACGCAAAATCTACTTCCGGGTTTAGGCAAGGTGGCGTAAAATCACTTTAGAACAAACCATAGCGTGTAAAAGGCAATGATATCTTATTCGGCCAATAGTGTTGGCCCATTTGGTTGACAAAATCGGGGGATTGCCCACCTTGGAGCGAAAAGCAAACGCGATTGGTCCATGCGTAACCATCATGTTCGGTTGCTTATGTTTTGGTGCGCCATGTGCGTTTCGCAACTGCGCATAGCAACTGCGCATAGCAACTTAGCAACCAGTAGCACGACATTTTAAAAACCCAGGAAGATGCCGCGTCGCTATTTTAATACGGATAAAGTTCTACAGATGTTATTTGACGACGACATTGATGATGACATTGATGGTCTCAGTGATGGATATCCTGAGAGCATGAACTCGGCTGAGGAGGAGGCATTTGACGAGCGTATAGATCCCGTTTTGGACGTGTAAGTACATGTGTCTGCACACTAGCATGACTGCACAGACTGAATAGATAGATAGATAGATAGATAGATAGATATGATTCTAAATAATAAATAAATAATATTAAAATAGTAATTCTTATTATATGGCATTATAACAGTTATGCACATTTACTGTGTATCTATGCATATAATATAATGCATGCAAATGTATAATATTTTATGCACAATATAATACTGTTTGCACAATATCACTATATTATCCAGAATGGCAACGTAGATGTAATGCAAAAGTAGTTGAAAAGGTCACTACCATAGTACTGCCATTACACTACACAGAGCCTTTAGTAATGCATTACATCTACCTTGCCATTCTGGATAATATAGTGATATTATGCAAACAGTATTATATTGTGCATACAGTATTATACATTTGCATGCATCAGCATGCATTATATAACAACTATATAAGACATCAAGTTAATGTTGCTGTTCACATCAATTCCTTGTTTGTGAAAGTGTTCATTGCAATGAAATAAATGTAAATGGTCCTTATTGTAAGAACCTAATAACATGTAGTATTTATAATTCATCAAAAAATGGGTTTATGTAGGACTAAATGTAAATGTAAGTGAAATCACACTTGATTTTTATTGATATGGCTGTTTTTGCATTTGGGTACTTTTGGAGAGGTTTGGAGAGGTTGGGTAGAGACTTTGGGAACGCCTATGTCATATAATGGATATTCTTTTGCAGCTCTTACAAACCTTTGTCTATTGCCTTCAAACTTTTTACACATGTTGCCAACATATAGGTATATCATGTTATGTAATGTTTTGAACATCTGCCACTCAGAAACAATTTTACACTATAGAATCCAAATAAATCATAGGCGTTTTTGGATTTTTTGACACTTTTACTGCTGTGCCAACTGTTATATTGAATTCATAATGTTCTCATTAAAACACTTAAACTCTTTGAACATGATGTCCCAAGTGTATTCTGTTATGTGGTTCAAAAATTATGTAAAAAGCATATGTAGAACCAGAGATATTCTACTGTACATATCAGGTGTCAAATATAGGCGGAAATTGCCATTTTTTGCATCTGCATCAATGGGTTAAGGATCCCTGGTACAGCATGCAGCGTGTGTCATATCCTGCCTAATTCTTATATTCTTCCTGCCTAACAGGGAGTTTTTCCTTGCCCCTGTTGCCATTGTGCATGCACTAAGGGGGTTCAGGCTCTGGCCTCTGCTAACCGCCTAGAAGCAATTGTATTGTTATGGCGCTATACAAATAAAATTGAATTGAATTGAATTGAATTAAGATTCTCATGTACCAATCAACCATTACTAACCACAAACAAAATTCCCAAACACTGATACAATATCATTACACTGATACATATTACAGGCAAAAATACAATTAATCTGACTCCATTAAATATGAAATGACCTGCAATAGTACGAAACAGTATATACGGTTGTTGTGAGATCTTAATTAATGTAATGGCATGGCACACAAGGAGTTATATAATGGTTAATTTACAGATCATTTATAAAAAATAAAAAATAAATACTATATAATCAAATCAATAAGTACAACTGTAAATCATAGCAGGTTGATACACATGTTGGATGCCAATTAAAACAAATTCCTTTAAATGACCAAATAACCCTACATGCATCAGATAGAAAATAACATAATCTGAGATGAATGGGTGAGAAAAATGGTGAAGGAGAGACAGATAGACAGCCAGAGTGATAGAACAAGAGTGCAGGGGAAGAGAGGATCAGACAGACAGACAGAGTGATAAAAAAAGAGCGCAGGGGAAGAGAGGATCAGACAGCCAGAGTGATAGAACAAGAGTGCAGGGGAAGAGAGGATCAGACAGACAGACAGAGTGATAAAATAAGAGTGCAGGGGAAGAGAGGATCAGACAGCCAGAGTGATAGAACAAGAGTGCAGGGGAAGAGAGGATCAGACAGACAGACAGAGTGATAAAATAAGAGTGCAGGGGAAGAGAGGATCAGACAGACAGACAGAGTGATAGAATAAGAGTGCAGAGAAAGAGAGGATCACAGCACAAAATCTAAGATTATCGGGCCCGTACACGTTGTGATACAGCCGCGAATAATCAGCATTCCTGGTTGATCACGGACATTCACGCCGAAATATCCGTCTGCCGCATATGAATGGAAATTCCCAGGAAGGAACGGGCCAAGGGGAGGGGGGACGATGTGTTTAGCATTCTCACCTCCCGCTGACAGAGGTGCGAAAGGCTCTTAATAGCATATTGACTGTCAGCAGTCTAGCCTCACACACCCTGCTGCAGCCATTGGTTGAAAACGACAAGGATTCAAAATAAAACGTCTTGTTATGAGATGGAATGAGATTCTGTCTATTGGTCAGCTTTCAACTGACAAAAACGTATCCCCACCCATTTACAGCTATTGCCCCATAAAAATGAAATTAATAATTTACTTCATAATACTTTAATTGATATTCTGTCTTTAGGGTTTTGGTCCGGGGTTATCATCATCACAATTCTTGATCTGCCTTTCGTCTTCAGAGTTGGAGGATCACAATTTGCTTTTGAGGCTTTTCCACTCATATTCCAGAGATTCCTCTCTGTGATGTACTTGAGATTCAAGATTCTAAAGGGCTATGCTCTTGCAGCTAGTTTTAGCGCTCTTTTTAACGCCCAAAGTATCAAATAATGATGCAAATGTGCTAATATGGTGAAGTAAATGTCAATATCATAAAGATTGTCTTATCCAGAATATTTCCAGCTTTGATGCCCTAATGTTGCTTTGGGCTCCTTTAAGCTTTGTGCTTTGTGTTTAAACGTTTTGACTTAGGCTATATGTAATGTTCCTAACTTATATATCATTATTTCACCTTAATGTTCTTGAGATTCGTTTCTGGCATGTAAATATACAGTCATGCTTACTCTGATAACAGTCATTAACCTGTGACTTTCAGGGGAAATCAGTGAAGCAGTGACGGGGTGCCACATTTGCCACATGTATGGTAGCCTGCTTGTACATTTGCCACATGTTTGCTAGCCTGCTTGTACATTTGCCACATGTATGGTAGCATACATATGTGTTTGAGTCATTCTGCAATGCTTCTGATTCTCTCCCCTCCCTTTCTCTTTCCTTCCCTAAAGCCCTCTGTCCCCCTTTTTTCTCTACCTTTCTACCTGACCAGATGCGGAAATACAGTATGTCCTGAAGGCATTTAGTCTTACCTTACTAAAACACTGTTTGCATGAATAATAATCAGTGTGCACCTAAAATTCAAACACAACTTTAAAATATGTAGCCTATATTACAACTACTGGAAACACAACATATCATCTTAGTAAAATAGCTGAATGACTGTTTACTATGCCGCCATTTTGTTGCAGTAAGTCCCCTAGGGAAACAACCTTTTCTAAATAAATAAATCACTTCACGGATGTGTACCCACATCAGAACATGGTGACAAAGTTGATCCAAGTCCATTAACACACACTCTCTCTCTCTCTCTCTCTCTCTCTCTCTCTCTCTCTCCCTATCTCCCTCTCTCTGAGAAGCAACAACATGTGAGGCAGTCTGCCACCCTAGGGAGTGTTAACCATGTGTCTGTGTGCAGCAATCATTTGAAATTATCACATTTCTACCTTCTATTGTTTTGGGAGCATATCAATAAAATGTACTTGAATCTAATTGGATTCTATTGAATTACGTCCCCCCTCTTTGAAAGGTGATAGCCTCTGTTGCCCCCACATTTAAATACGAACTACATTTACACACCAGACCAACAAAACTGCCCCTATATTAAAATATGTATTACATTTAAACACTGGTCTCACAAAACTGCATAAATAACAGGACCTGAGCACCAATCAGATGTATAAAATAATATTCAACATTGTGAAATATCTCTCTTCAGGGAGAGTTTTGTTTGTATATCCACTCCAAAGGCAGAAATATGAAGGCATTTCATTTCACCCTACTTAAACAATGTTTGCAAGAATAATAGTCAGTATACACCTAAAATTCAAAGCAAAACTTTCAAACATTTGGCCTATAAGACAACTACTGAAAACACAACATATTATTTTAATAAAATAGTAGCGTGGATAGATGAATAACTGACCTGTTGACTATGCCGCCATTTTGTAGTAATACGTCGCATGGGGATACAACTTTTTCTTAATAAATCAATCACTTCACGGATGTGTACACACATCAGAATATGTTTCTCAAGATTAGACTCATGTTTCTATCAACCATAACAAAGTTTAAGGTTTTCAAATTGAGTTTAGTTCGATATATTCTTCCTCCTGCTGAAATAGAGTCTGTTACGTGAACTTTGACTTTTTCTGCCCTTCCTCTTCTGTCAGACCTGTTAGGAGGAGGAGGAGCCCAGAGTGTGTAAAACTTAATGGTCATGGCAGGCAAATTTGATCAAAGTACACATACACATGGTCTTCCCTTCGCAAATTTCTTTTCCTAAAACTCCTTAATCCTTGCATAGGCCGGCCACTTGACTATATCGGTCCAATTATCTCCCCTTGGAGGCAACCACTGTCTTGGGTAGCCCGGACCCACACTGAGAATTCCATCAAAACAATGCAAACGTGTACGGTTCGGGTCCTGATGATTAGCCAAGCGTGAAAAGTCAATGAGGTTTTTGGAATCCCGGACAAGGCCCCAATTATGTAAGGTGAAAATTCACTTAAGCTACCTCAGGACTCCTGAGTTTTGTCAGGCTCACCCACGTCCTTGCAGGCAGGATATAGGCACAGGCCCACTCTCAGAGAGAGAGAGAGAGAGAGAGAGAGAGAGCCCAGGTTTTACTCCCGGACTGCAGCCGATGAGAGAGAAGCAAAGTAAAACACATCACACAAGGTTTATATAAAGAAGTTAGCGTTCTCTGATGCCAAAACCATGAAGTTGGTCTCTGTGCCGAGCATCTTACTATGCTTTTTGCATCAGCAAGACAGAAAAGAAGTACTACATGTTATTTTTATCAGTCCTTGCTTACACACACACACACACACACACACACACACACAGAAGGTACACTTTTAAGCACATAAACATAGTTAGAACCGTCAGCACTTAAGAATCAAAGATAAACAGAACAGACAAGTCATGTTTCAGCAAACAAAGGCATATGATGAATGCACATACATACTTGATTAAAGTCAGAGTTTCATATTTCCCTTCCACCAGATGACAATTTGAATTCAATATTTAACAGAACCATACAGCCCTCACCTGTATGCAGGTTAATGCAGGTTCAGCAAAACTCTGTAGATGTCCTGAGTACATTGTGCTGAAACCAACATCCAACCTACAACCAATATAGTTAGAGTAAAGCCAAAGCTCAAATATTTTTGCAGAGCAAAAGTATAATATTCCACCTAAATATATACTCAGCATGAATACAATTATAGTATTCTTGTTCCAAAGGTCATTTTAATGGCTCCATTCTGAAGGTAATAATGAAACATTCTCCTATGGGCATATCTGCATGGGCCAGGTAGAGAGGTAGAGATAGAGAGGGCATCTGCATGGGCCAGATAGAGAGGGAGAGCTAGAGGGGGCCATCTGCATGGGCCAGGTAGAGAGGTAGAGATAGAGGGGGCATATCTGCATGGGCCAGGTAGAGAAGTAGAGATAGAGAGGGCATCTGCATGGGCCAGGTAGAGAAGTAGAGATAGAGGGGGCATATCTGCATGGGCCAGGTAGAGAGGTAGAGATAGAGGGGGCCATCTGCATGGGCCAGGTTGAGAGGGAGAGATAGAGGGGGCCATCTGCATGGGCCAGGTAGAGAGGGAGAGATAGAGGGGGCATATCTGCATGGGCCAGGTAGAGAGGGAGAGATAGAGGGGGCATATCTGCATGGGCCAGGTAGAGAAGTAGAGATAGAGGGGGGGTCTTCTGCATGGGCCAGGTAGAGAGGTAGAGATAGAGGGGGGGTCATCTGCATGGGCCAGGTAGAGATAGAGGAAGGTGATTAGGAGCTGGTAGAAGGTAGAAATGATGTGATTATTTCAAATGATTGCTGCACAATGACAAGTTTGGTAAACACTCCCTACATGTTGTTGCTTCTCAGAGAGAGAGAGAGAGAGATGAGTGTGTGTGAAAGAGAAAGAAAGAGAGAAAGAATACTTTGACCTTGATCAACTTTGCTCACCATCACAGTTAAGTTTTACACCTTAGACACTCTGGGCTCCTTCTTACAGGTCTGGTATAAGAGGAAGGGCAGAAACAATCCAAGTTCACCTTAAGAGACTCTTAACTTTTAACAGGAGGAAGAAGCTCTCTATTTTTAACTAAAGTTAATTTGAAAATTTTAAGCTTGGTTATGTTTCATTAAATTATGTGTTTAACCTTGAGAAACATGTTCTGATGTGTGTACACATCCTTGCAGTGATTTAATCATTTAGAAAAGGTTGTTTCCTCACGGAACGTATCTGACAAATGGCGACATAGTAAACAGGTCAGTTATTTGTCTATTCACACTACTATTCTACTAAAATAATATGTTTTCAGTTGTTGTCTTATAGGCCAAATGTTTTGAAAGTTCTGCTTGAATTTTAGGTGCACACTGATTATTATTCTTTCAAACATTGTTTTAGTAAGGTAAAACTAAATACCTTCAGGACATATTTCTGCCTTTACAGTGGATATAGAAACAACACTTTCCACAAAGAGATATATATAAAAAAAAAGTGTACATCTTATTGGTGCTTATGACCCCAGGTTCTTTTATGTAGGGGCAATTTTTTCAACCAGGCATTTAAATGTAATACGTATTTCATTGTAGGGGAAAACAGAACCTTTCGACTTACTAAGAGGGGCAGCAGAATTACATTTGATTAGGTAGAGAGGTAGAGATAGAGGGGGCCATCTGCATGGGACAGGTAGAGAGATAGAGGGAGCCATCTGTGTGTGTGTGTGTGTGTGTGTGTTTGTCTGTGTGTGTGTGTGTGTGTGTGTGTGTGTGTGTGTGTGTGTGTGTGTGTGTGTGTGTGTTATTGGACTTTGATCAACTTTGCCACCATGACAGTTAAGTTTTACACCATAGACACTCTGGGCTCCTCCTCACAGGTCTGACATAAGAGGAAGGGCAGAAACAATCAAAGTTCACTTTACAGACTCCATTTTAACAGGAGGAAGAAGATATCCACTTTTTACTTAACTCAATTTGAAACCTTGGTTATGTTTGATAGAAACATGAGTCCTACAAC
The DNA here is from genome assembly GCF_963457725.1 of Sprattus sprattus. NCBI lineage: Eukaryota > Metazoa > Chordata > Actinopteri > Clupeiformes > Clupeidae > Sprattus > Sprattus sprattus. The sequence continues at coordinate 17,694,104 of NC_137919.1, read as the reverse complement.
ATGAGTGATTGATTTATTTAGAAAAAGGTTGTTTCCCCGGGAGGCATATTGTTACAAAATGGCGGCATAGTAAACAGGTCAGTTATTCATCAATCCACACCACTCTTCTACTAAAATAATATGTTGTTATTTCAGTAGAAGTCTGATAGGTCAAATATTTGAAAGTTGTGCTTTGAATTTAAGGTGCCCATTGACTATTATTCTTGCAAACATTGTTTTAGTAGGGAGAAACTAAATGCCTTAAGGACATATTTCTGCCTTTAGAGTGGATATACAAACAAAACTCTCCCTTCAGGCACTTAACCTACTGACAGTAAGGATCTGCCAGCTGTCATGACGCACTGGCCTCTTTTTATTTCTCCTACAGGCACTCCTCCTTACGCATCATGACTAACCCCTGATGCGGTTTAATCTTGTGTCAAAACCTTTGCTTTTATACCTGCTGTGGCTTTGAGTCCACACTTCTAAAATAAGGCTGCCAGACTGCCCGACAAAGGAGATGTGAGTGTGTGCGTGTGTGTGTATGTGTGTATGTGTGTGTCAGTATCAGACAGGTGTTTAAAAGTTGTACATATTTTAGCAGCACAACCCCTCAACCAACTAAGGGGGGCAACAGAATTCAATTCAATTTTATTTTATTTACGCACCAAATGACACTTTTGGTAAATACTGCCTCACATGTTGCTTATATGTTATATTCCCAGCATTTTATTCAAACATCGGCCAGTTAGCAAATCCAAATCCATCCATAAGAATGCTAATGTATTGAAACTTTATGCTAATACTGCTAATGCTACTGGATGGATAAAGATGAAAATCTCACCTAACCCTTTACTCTGGTACCTTCTTCTTCAGTTATTAGGCCTGATCTGAGAGATGATGAATGATGCCAGATTAGATGTTCAACAGTGAAGGTTTTATGATACCAGCCCTCCAGTAAGGATGGAGGAAACAGTAGCCAAAACAAGTCTTTCAGAGGGATGGAAGGTGAAGGGCTCCTCTTCAAGGTAACTTTGATTAACCCAAGTGTTATTTGTAGATTTTGATCTGTGTTTGTGTGTGTGTGTGTGTGTGTGTGTGTGTGTGTGTGTGTGTGTGTGTGTGCGTGTGCATCTGTGTGTGTGTGTGCATGGCCATTTTAAATAAGTTATAGGGCATCTTGGGTTCATCTCTTTCCAGTAGAACTCATCCAAAATCCTTTCTTTTCACTTTCATGAATAAACTTAAAACTCAAACTGCTTGGATTCTTTTGTTTTTCCAGTGACGATAGAAGTTGAAATAACATGTAACAGTTTCAAACGCAATTACTCATTTGGGAGATGCTTTTATCCAGACACATACAGTTCAGGTAAAGCATGCCCTCTCTGAGAAGTGAACACATGAAATTGGTGATATTCATAACTTTCTCTTTCTAACTCAGCATAGGAACACACATTTGAAACACACATTTGATTTAAACTGTGAATTCATAATGTTCTTAAGAGGAGCCTATTGCATCAAGGGAGACCATCACCTGTGCCCACTTGTATGTCCATGAACAGTGACTGGTCAGCGGGGCGTGGCATCAACTTCCAACATGAAGATGTCACAGATGGATCCAGGACTGGAGGGGCGAAAAGGTAAATGATCAAAGTTCCACGGCAAAGCCAGGGGAGTGGCAATTCTTATACATAACATGGTTCAATTTTCCCCATCCTCTATCCTTGAAGACCCATATGGGAGGTATGTGATTGTGTCTGGTCTCTTGTTCTCCACTAAAGTCACTCTTGCTAATATATACGCACCAAATTGGGATGAGCACCAAAAATCATCTCTTTCCTGCCTGATCTCAACGCTTATGAGCTTATTCTCGGAGGCGACTTCAATTGTGTTCTAGACACTAAACTAGATCACTCCTCCCATAAACCCGCACACACTTCACTCACAGCCAAGACCATCCAAGCTTTTCTTGAAGATTTTGCCATGTCAGATGCATGGCGCTTCTCCTTTCCCACCTCATGTACACCACTCTTACTCCAGAATTAATAATTTTTTCATCGACCAAAAACTTTTGTATAAAATTAAGTCATGTTCATATGAAAGTATTACTGTCTCTGATCATGCTCCACTCCTGCTAACTCTCCTCTTCCCTGGGAAGCGTGTCACCCCAAAAACCTGGCGATTGAACACCATGTGACTGTCAGATAGTGATTGTACCTGTTACCTATCCAGCGACACCCAATTGCTACGGAAAACGTGTCAAACATATTTTGAGTTTGGTGACAAACCTAGTGAACTCCTGGCTTTACAATTAAGACAGCGATACTCTCAAAACTTAATTCCCCAGATCAGATCTCCCGACTTAGGTATCACTTCCAACACTTCTGATATAAACATCTGCTTTTATCATTTTTCTAAGTGTCTATTCCAATCTGAATGAACTGCAGAACAGTTGCTGATCAATAGCTTCCTAAATGCCTTGCTTACCCCCTCCATCGACCAAGACATGAAGTCCAGACTTGACGAACCTCTCTCTCTTGACGAAGTAAACCAGGCCATAAGATCTATGCAGAGCAACAAGTCGCTTGGACCTTGCGGCTTTCGTATTGAGCTTTATAAAACTCTTGAAGATGCCCTGGCAAAACCGGTGCTCAATATGTTCAATGAAGCCCTTAAAACCGGTTTACTGCCGCAGTCCCTTCGACAAGCGTCTATTTCCCTGATTTCAAAGAAGGGCAAGGACCCACTCGAATGTGGCAGCTATAGGCCCATAAGCCTATGCCCAGCTGATGCCAAAGTATTGCCTAAAGCCTTGGCACGGAGACTAGAATCCATCCTTCCACAGTTAATACTTAGTGACCAGACAGGCTTTATTAAAAAAAGAATGTCATTCTTTAATATTAGACAGGTAATGAACACTATACACACAGCCTCTACTCCAGGTGCTGAGGAGATTCTTGTCCTTCTTGACGCGGAGAAGGCATTTGACGGCGTTGAGTGGGACTTTCTCTTTGCTACTCTACGCAGATTTGGTTTTGGTGATGGATTTATTGCTTTGGTGAAACTCCTATATACTTCTCCCTTGGCTTCTGTGCGAACTAATGATATCTCCTCCCCCTATTTTGAGGTACAGAGAGGGACAAGGCAGGGATGCCTCTATCCCCATTTCTCTTTGCTCCCTCCATCGAACCCTTGGCTATAGCCATACGCTCAGACAATAAAATACCTGGCATCACGAGGTGCGGAACAGAACAAAAAATATCACTTTATGCAGATGATGTCATACTCTATCTATCCAATCCAGCTACGTCGCTCCCTCAAGTTGTTTACTGTCTTGAACAATTTGGTGCTATCTTTGGATATAAACTTAACATTAGCAAGAGTGAACTGTTACCTTTAAATATTGCTTCAGAGGCCCTCCCACAATTAGCCACTGTCTTCAAACTAGCTAAGTATGAATACAAATATCTTGGAGTTAAAATCACCCGAAAATGTACAGAATTTACAAAAAGAACTTCATATCTACCTTAGAACGCACCAAACTTGACTTTAGCCATTGGTTTTCACTCCCACTAACCCTTATGGGCCGTGTAAGTTCATTTAAAATGAGCGTATGGCCAAAGTTTCTGTACTGTTTCCAGCAATTCAAATCTTTATTCCCAAGTCCTTTTTCAAATCCCTAGACCAGATAATCTCCTCTTTCATATGAAACAAAGGCCCTGCTAGAATATGAAAGTCACTTCTACAAAAACCAAAAACATCAGGCGGACTTGCCCTGCCACATTTTGAAGTGTATTATTGGTCAGCAAATATACATCTAGGGTTACATCATCGTACACACACAGCGGCTTGGGGCCCTCTAGACTCATAGGTATTCGTTAGTAAATGTTTAGTTGTAGTCTTAGTTTAATTTAAGTTTAATTGTGAAGTTGTTGCCACGCAACATCATGGGGGTCTCCTGACCATAGATTTTTGTTAGTAATTGTTTGGTTAGTTTTATTTTAGTTTTAGTGTAATTGTTTACCTGGGTTGCCATGGCGATGGATACACAGCTCTCCGGGCTAAACTTTTTTGTTGCTTGCTTTTCTTAACACTAACGTGCCCTCCAATGGCAAAACACTATAGCCGTGCTGAGCTCCTGGTCATAAATTGTGATGTACATCGACTGTCAAGCGAGATCCGCAGATCTGCAGATTAGCCAGCGAAAGCTCTGCCTCAACGGGCCGGCAGAGGAGACGCTGTGAGCGGAAGCAGAAGCGAGGCAAGCGGGCCGGTGTACGAGCTCGGCTAAAGGCTAACCCATCCAAACCACAGCTTCCTTTAATCTTTCTAGCCAATGTTTGCTCAATACGGAATAAACTGGACGAGATAAGACTTCGAATCACAGCACAGAGGACTTTGACAAGCTGCTGCTGCATGATCTTCACAGAGACATGGTTAGACAGCACCACACCAGACGCAGCTATCCAGCTAGCAGGCCGCACCGTCTACGGGCCCGACAGAACAGCTGACTCGGGTAGGAAGACCGGTTGCGGTCTGTGTTGATAGGTGAAAATTCACCCTAGTTACCTCAGGACTCCGGAGCTATATGAAAGTATATTTATTAGACAGACAAACAAAAACAATTGCAATCAAGCTCCCCTCCCAGCACAAATCGGGCTCCCCTCCCAGCACCTTCGCACAAGGTTTATATAGTCAGAAGTTTGGTTTTCAGCAGTGGTAACCACATGGTGGATTTCTCACGTCCGAAGCTCCATGTCTTGCAAGGATGGCAGTTTTGCACAAGGTCAGAAGAAGCACAGTTCCTTTCTTATCTGCTCTAGTCTAAACATGCTCTTGTTCACATGCACCTAATATTCTAGTTACACACACAGAGAGAAAAGCCATGCTAATGCTTTCATAAGCACATGATTCATACAAGCAATGTTCCCTCTAAGCTGCGCGCGCGGCCGTGTAGGCCAATCGAAGTGGCCGCGCAATAGATTTTTCAGACCACGCACATTTTTCAGACCACACAAACGATTTTATTTAGGGGTTAAAAATCTGAACATCAAAGGGGATGTAGGCTAGGTAATAAACATTTAAAATACTGACATGTCTGACAACCAAGCCGGATGTGCGTTAGAATGTTTACATACAAAGCATCCTTTAGCTCTCTTGGCGGGCTCTGCTCCACCAGTTATAGGCTATCATGGCGAAAAGAAAGGCAGAGCAGGTGCCGCAGAAAAAGGTCTGCCTAACGTTTAAACATGAGCGGCTAGATGAAATAGTCCAAACTGAGGTAGGATAAAACCTTTAGACATTACAGATGAAGAAAGGGGTGGTGTGATCTGCAAATTCTGCTCGGAGGCAAACGCGAAAAGAGAGTTCACTGGTGGGAAAACATGCGTACACAAGTGACATTATTCTGTTTGTCCGTAAAATTTGTGAGCACTTGGATGCCCGCTTCCCTGAAAATGAGCTGAGTTGGCTGCCTTTGAGCCGGATAGGTTTGGTCGTGCACTAAGTGAATTTGATCATGGTCTGAATGACGTGACCAATCTGGCGAATAGGTTCGAAGCGCTTCTGGAGGAAGCATAATATGCGGTCCCGGGAGGCATTTGTCAACAATACAACAAATTCAAGTTCATGGTTAATGAAAAAAGGAAAAGCGGGCTGCTTAAGTCATTTTCTGATATTGTAACCTGGTCGCTGTAAAGTGAGCTTTTTCCAGATCTGGTACAACTTCTTGACATTTGTGGCACATTCCAAGCATCTAGCGCCTACTGTGAACGCGCCGGTTTAAGTCTAAAAAATATCACTAAGACAAAATTGTGAGGCGCGAGAAGAGTTGAGGAAGACATTTCCAATATTTTCAATTATACCTATTATGTCTTATAGATCAAAGTGATCTTGATTACTGCAACCTCAAAATCATCATTCTGAGCTTTATCACATGGATTTTCGGAACAGAGAACATTATTGAGCATCGCTCCATAACATCATCAGTTAATCACTCAAAATGTCATCATATTTCTCATCACACATTTGAATACTTTGCATTTGTAGGCCAACATAGTGAGCGTCGACTGTGTGTGTTTCTTTAGCTCGCCTAGGATTCAGATTACATTCAAAAAAGGCTTCTTTGGTGTGTCCCTGAAGGCCCTGTTTCCCATTAGGCATTCCGCAGAACACATCGGTTGTTGAATATTACAGTGGGCAGGAAAATGTAAACAGTCTCTTTGTGGAAAGTGTGTTTTGGCAGTCTGGTTCCCCCATCACGGATGACCTTTGTCCAGGCCCCATTGCGGACATTTGACCAAGACCTTTGCCTGTGTGATCAAAATGTTAACAGTACCAAAATGTAGAGCAGTACAGTGATAATCAAAAGTTCCCCACATTGTTTCATTTTTCCCTTGTAACTCCCCATAAATTCACAGAGATAGGACCGCTTCTCCCTCCCAGTCTCCACTAGGCTCTTTTGCACAACTGGACAGTTTTGTTTTCTTCACCAGGTTTGAGACGAAACCTTGCCAAGGCAAGGTAACCCCTGTGTAGCTGGACTTCTGTCACAGAGGCCCGGCCTCAGAAAACTGTAGAGGAAGACAGCTTCTATCCTCTGTCTCTTTTTAAGGAAGGCTTTCTCATTTACAATGTGTTAGATGTACACAGGTAGCTCTCTTCAGTATCTGACTGTGGTAGATGTCGACGGTAGCACTTTGTATGGTCTGTCCCACTCAGTGGTGGGTAGTAACAAGGAACGCAAATGAGTAAAAAAGTACATTTTGCGGGTAACATTTTGCGGGTAACATTTTGCGGGTAACATTTTGCGGGTAACGAGTACTTTTTGCGTTCCTTTATAAAGTCTGCACTTTTACTCTTACTCGTAGGGATGAGAACCTTTACGATTTTAACGATTCCGGTTCCTTATCGATTCCTGCTTATCGATTCGATTCCTTATCGATTCTCTTATCGATTCTCTTATCGATTCTTATTGGGTAAGGGGTGAAAAAAGAGCACAAACAGGTTTTTTACATTAATGTTCTTTTATATACATTTCTAGAATGATGCACACACCATAAACAGAATGTTTACATAAATAACCAAAAACTTTTATTAAAAAACAGACATTCTTGCCACTAAATATAAAACAACAATATTTAAATGCATATGTGGTGAGAGTGTCAACTCTAAAGCTATAGCCTACATTGACATTGCAGAGCACTGTTGATTGCTATTTCACTCATTCACTCATACACTCATACTGTATAGATGAGTGTATGAGTGAATTAGTGAAATAGGAAACAACCCCTATACAACCCTTCCTCTGCTACCTACTGATCTTTCTTTTCCAGAGCAGATATACTTCAGGAAATGTCTCATAATTGTTGGAACATTAAGGTTTAGTTTAAGTTAGTCCAATCTAAACCCCTCCCTCATTGCACTCTTGAGATAAACTAAATCTGGCAATAAAATGGCACTAACAAAATCGTTGAATTTTCTGATCTGACATGAAGCCCTTGTTATTGAGTAAAGGACTGCATATTTTCTTGTAGGTTACTTGGTTGTATGGCTAATCGCGAACTATATGCTTAACGCTTAGCAATGTAGAACCCACTACAAACACAATAACGTACTGAAACATACTTACTTGTATCATGCACACAATGCCTCACATACGTATTTGAACAAAGATGATTCGCAAACTAGGCACTCAGGGCCTGATTTACTAATATGCGAGCGCTTCTTAATCTGCGTTCGCAAATTAACGCACAGTGTTTTTGCGCATTTTACTTGGTATTTATCAAGCCAGATCTGCGCTGGGCAAACTGTGCTTACTCCGCCCTTTAAAGAGCCTGATTTACTAAGATTGATTTGCGAACGCATCTTTGCCAGGCGCACATTAACGCACGGTGATTCCCCGCATTTTCCGTGATATTTATCAAGCCAGATACACGCTGGGCAATCATTATTTAGCGCACCGTTAAAAGACTGGAGAACGTGCGAGCAAGTTACTGCCACCATGGAGATTCGAGGAAGAAAAAACTAAGGTTCAGCGAATAGATAGCGAATAGATAGCGAGATAGTATATTGGTTCACGTTCGCTCAATCACTGAACCTGATTCAATGGGTTATATTGTTGTTTTGCCCGCCATCATCTACAGCGAGATGTTTAAAAGAACACGATTATAAATAATATGCTATTGGTGGCATTAATGCATAAACTGTCTATTATAACAATATATATGTGTACATGGCGAGATTAATACGTTCTACAAGGGACATGGGTTCACTACAATATATCCCCACTGAAACAAATACATTTACCAAGTAGACAGGCCTCTCCAAAATCACCGTTGCTCAATCATGGATAAATGGCACTATTCCGAAAGATAAAACTGTCATGGACAGACCACTTCCTCGTAAGTAATGGTCATGTTGGCATCACATATGACCTGGACATTCATTGAATATGTGTGCTTTCTGTTTCGGTAAACGTGTTCGCGGATTGAAGGTGGGACTGTTTGCATGTGGGTGCGATCAATTTCTCCAATTACGTTCGGAAAGTTTAATTTCATATATATGAATATATGAATTATACGAGTTGAAACAAATATTTCTGTTCGCTGTCTCTGTCTATGTCTTTGCCTTGCTGCTGCCATATCAACATTTTCAGACTCAGTGGAAATAAGCTTGGTTAAGACGTGCTTTTATGAGGCGGAGAATTAGCCTGCAAATCAGAGATGTGCGCTCGCCGGGCAGTTTAGTAAATACCACGCAGTTCATCATTAGGCGCACTCCTCCCATTAAATAGCGCTACACGCCTACGTTACCACCCACGTTTCCGAACCATCCCACCTGTTTGCAGGTACACACCCTCAAAGCGTTAATATGCGCTGCGCCAGCTTAGTAAATACCGTTTTTCGTTACGACCGCTATTTTACGCCAGAAAATGGGCGCAATCCTGTTAGTAAATCAGGCCCTCAGTATATTTAAAACTTAACTATTGCTGCCACTGAATTGAAAGAGAAACTTATCCATATCTAGGGAGCTGCACGCGTTGCTAGGCAACGCCATTATTAACGGAGTCTTTTGCGCTTCATTCCTGACTTACCAAGGTAAACTCCTCAAAATGTTTTATCATAACGGTGTTACTTGTGTGTTATCAGCAAACTTTCTAGAACCAACAGAGGGGAGGCAAGCACTGCCTCTGCCTCAAGCCAACGGCTGAAAATAGAAGATTCTACAGCTAAGCTAGCCTACGTTATGACAATGTCCAACATCGCCCATTCTGTTAAGCAATTAAATGCTAAGTTTAGTTATGGTTAACACGACAACGCAAACGTTTGCTGATAACACACGAGTAACACCGTTATGATAAAACATTTTGAGGAGTTTACCTTGGTAAGTTAGGGATGAAGCGCCGGCCTTAGTTGAGCTGCTGCAGGCATCAAAAACATGACAATCTTGTAATTTAATACCATGTTGTGTGCTCAAGTGCGTATTCATAGTAGATGTACCTCCTCCCTTTGACGAAATACATGTTTTACCGACGTTACAAGTGACCATGTTTGCATTTGTTCTAGTGAAATAAAGCCACACTTTAGATCGCTTCTGTCTAGTTGCCATTTCTGCTGCGGTCTGATTTTTTAAAGGAAGAGTTTGCGCATGCGCAAATGGCACAGAGGTCCGTTTACAGACCCGGTTATGAATTTGGCTAACGATTCCAAAGACTCGGCTCATTAGGAACCGGTTCTAAACAAGAACCGGGTTTCGGTTCCCATCCCTACTTACTCAAGTAAATATTTGAACTAGAATTCTACTCTTTACTCAGTTACATTTCCATTGTGCTTTCATTAAAATGAGTATTGTGATAAAAGTACATATAGCCTATCTTTGTTTACTGGAATACAAGCATACACGGCAACCAGAGGGTAAAAACGGAGAGGTCGGGCTTCCGGTTGGCTGCTGTTCGAGATGGCAGGCTGAACTTTGAGCTCCTGATGGTCGGTGTAAATTAAACCTATAAAACCCCCAAGAAACTATTACAAACGTCAGAAATTGATTCAGAAAAGATGCCTGGGGGAAATAGAGTGACTAAAGACACGGGCAGTCGAGATAAATCGAAGAAAACAACATTAATCGAGGAAACGGGTAAGCTAGCAGAAGACCAAGATGGCGCTACAGTAACCCCAATACGAGTGATGCTGGATGATATACTCGGTCAGATTAATGGCCTCAAGTCTGAGTTAAAAGGAGATATCAAAATGCTCAAAGAAGAGATAAAAAGTGATATGAGAGAGGAATTGGCCAAGTTTAAGCAAGATGTCAACCAGCAGCTCATGGTGATCACGCAAACGATGCAAGAACAAAACAAGAAAATAGACGAGGTAACTTCAAGAATTGACGAAATAGAGAAATGGAGTGCAGAGGCTGATTTTGCCCTTCAACAAACGATAAGGGGACGACAGAAACTGGATGACAAACTAAACGACTTGGAATCAAGATCCAGACGAAATAATCTGTGTATTCATTGTGTGCCAGAGGGAACAGAAGGTGATTCAGTGACGGCATATGTGAGTAAACTGCTCCGTACCGAACTCAAACTTCCCGAGGAGACTGATTTGCATATACAGCGCGCCCACAGAGCACTGGGACGCAAGCCAAATCCAAAGGAAATACCACGGTCAATCGTGATTAACTTCCTGCAATACAGTACCAAAGAAATGATTCTCCAAAAGGTATGGCAACCGGGGAAAATAATCAGGGAAGGAGAATCCCAGCTGTATTTTGACACAGCCAGAGTTCTGCGGCAGCGCAAGGCATACACCAACGTCAAAAAGGCACTCAAAAAAAAAAGTTTGAAATTCAAAACGCCGTTTAACAAGATTCGTATCCATTGGGAAGAAGGATGGCAGACGTATGACGATGCCCATGAAGCGGCGCTGGAGCTACGGAGGCGGGGGCTCAGCGTGGAGCTACCAGAGAGAGAGACATGCAGTGATGAGCTGCTGGCCCATCTAGAACGGACAACGCCATGGAGACGACAGGGACCACACAACATTGCGGACACAGCCACACGGGCTAAAGAACGTTTGCAAAAGTTTCAACGTCGTCAGGATCAGAATGAACAGTGGTAAAGAAGAGATCATAGCTGATATTTCCATTATGAAGGTTAAATGATAATAAAGGTATGAAGGTTAAATGATAACAAATGATACATAACTTAATAATAATAATTATTATATTTCAAGTAGCTTATTCATATCAGAGATTTACAATGGTATATATAAGAAGAAGTATTAGCCAGCCCATCTCTCACATTGTGGCTATATGATAAAAGGTGACAAGTAACATGCCCTTAACATAAATATCCATACACTGGCTGTCAGGGAGTATGGAAGTTCAATAATGCCAACAACCTCATACTTTAACTAGGTGTAGTTGGCTGTGAGACGAGTCTGTAGCCAACTACTTTGGAGGGGGCCCTTTCCCTAGGAGAGGCTTTCCCCCCCTCAACTCTACTGAAGATTATGTTCTTCAGATTTTGGAGGTCTTCTCATTTTATAGTTCTAATGTTCCTTATGAGCAGTTCTACGGAAGTTGTTAACTTCCAGTTCTGTTTTTTCCTTTTTTCCTTCCTGTTTTATTTCACTTGTGGGAGTATAAGGATGCGTCTTATTCTCATTATAGTTATGATGCAACGTGAACAGTTGAAGCTATTGTCCTTAAATGTAAATGGACTGGGAAATCCAATTAAAAGGGCCAAAGTAATGATCAAATTGAAGAAGGAGGAGGTCCATGTAATTTATCTTCAGGAAACCCATCTGTCTCGCCCAGAACTTGAGAAATTAAAGTGATTTGGATATAAAAATGCATATTATAATTCATTTGTACAACACAGTCATAGACGGGGGGTTATCACCCTTATATCAAATAAGGTTAAGTTTGAGCTAAAAAAAAGAAATAAAAGGTAAAGAAGGCAGATATGTCATTGTGAAGGAAAAGCTTGATAATCACATGGTAACCTTGATAAATGTATATGCACCGCCAGACAGCGATAAGCATTTTTTCAAATCATTGTTTGATGTAATTGCACTGGAAACTGAAGGTTTCTGCCTTGGTGGGGGGGACCTAAACGTTACCTTAGTGAGTTAAGATACAACTAGTTTAAGAAATACTAAGAACAAATTGACAAAATGAATCAACACAACCTGGGAAGACATGGGTATTTTTGATGTTTGGAGATATACTCATCCATTTGAAAGGGACTATACCCATTATTCAGCTCCACACGCATCGTACTCCAGAATAGATTATTTATTTATGCAGAAAGCAGACTACTATAGGGTGGACGAATGTAAAATAGGGGTATCAGCTGTGTCTGACCATAGTGCAATGTATTTGACAGTTCAACTAGATGGAAGGAGAAGGAATACGGTGTGGAGACTGAATGTAGGTATGCTAAATAACCAAGCAACTGTGGAGCAAATTAAATTAGAAATAAAAGAATACTTGGAGCTGAATGACAATGGGGAAGTGTATCCATTTATACTCTGGGATTCATTGAAGGCGGAGATACGGGGCAAAATGATCGCTTTATCAGCGTTAAATAAAAAAATGAGGATTATAGATAATAAACTCATGGCAGATTTATCAAAGGTAGAGCAAAAACATAAAAATAGCAGAGACCCAGAACTCTAGACCAAAATCCGACAACTACAGTCTCAGATCAATGATTTATTACAAAAAGAGATTGAGAAAAAGATGCGATTTGTGAAACAAACTTACTACGAAATAGGTCCTTAAGCAACTAAATTACTTGCCTGGCGTTTACGTAAGCAACAAGTAGATAGTACAATCAACAAAATATATGATCCAGAAACAAGACAACTGAAATATCGCCCTGAGGAAATAGAGTCAACCTTTTTAAACTATTATAGACAATTATATACAGAAACCTCTGAAACTAAGGTGGAAGAAATGAAAAACTTTCTTAACGAACTAGATTTACCTAACATAAATACAGAATGATACTATGACGAAAGAAATTACCCAAGAGGAAATTAAGAATGCAATTGGCAACTCAAAATCTCATAAGAGCCCAGGAAGCAGGCTTTTAGCTAGGATTTTTTGAGTGGGGGTCCATTTTGTAATAGGGGGGTCTGGGGGCATGCTCCCCCATAAGATTTTTTTTGAAAATAACCTTTTAAATAGTGTCCTCTAGTGGGTTTAAGGAAGATAAATTAACAAATTTAGATTTATTATATGGCATAAACATATTGAAGACATCCGCTGAGATTTTGTTTTGGATATGTGTGAAGCAGGAGCACCCTGACCTGGGAGAGAACGCTTAGGAGCAGCTATACCCTTTGCCTCCACATATTTGTGTGAGGACTCCTTCTCTGCAATGACTGTGATCAAAACAAAGCAGAGAAACAGACTGTGCCTGGAGAAGAGCCTAATCACGGCCTCGTTTCCCGATAACGACGTATCTTAACGGCCTACGTGGATTTTGGCGACATCGTAGACTCATCATTGCCGTAAGTGCGGTGTCGGGAAACTGCTCTGCAATATCCCTCTTACGACCGATTTCAAGTCCTTTTTAGCGTTCGGGAAACTAGGCCCACAGCAGTTGCCTCCCTTTTTTTAAAAATAACCTTTTAAATAGTGTCCTCTAGTGGGTTTTAGGAAGAGAAATTAACAAATGTAGATTTAAAATATGGCACAAAAATAAACATATTGAAGACATCTGCTGAGATGCTAATTATAGTTAATGTCAGATATCCTCTGTTCAATTTTCAAACTCCCTCACTTTATGACTTTTTTTGCTCGAGTAATATTCCTTGACAAATGATACGATGCCAACGTGACCGTTTCAGAGTACTTCGTACATTTAAAAAAAAAAGCAGAGTCTGTTTCTCTGACTGACGTTTCAATTCAAAGTATGTACCTTGTGCTTGCACAGCTCTGTGCCTTTAGGAACTCCTGGGCTATGTAAGCATTGTTTGTGGAGAGAAGGCGCTGTCAAGCGCTCCAAGTTTGAGGCTTTAAAATGCGACAGTGACGTCTGGCATATTAAGCAGAGGGGTTTTCCATTTCGCTCCGCAAATAATTCCTTCGATTCAGGCAAGAACATGCGGTGTTTATCTTCATATTTTCGTTTAGCTTTACGCTTTGCTGGATCCATGACATTCTTTTAGTAGCTACTGCTAGTCTGGCTAGTAACTCTCTGCGACTGGGTGCACACATTAGAATGTTTCATGTTTGGAACATTAACGTTACTTGAAGACATCTCTCAAGATCGCGTGATGACACAATATACATGAATAAATACCCCATTCAAATCGGACAGCTTTTTGTCTGTATTTCGTGCAAAATATGCATTTTAGATGTTTATTTTACAATATGAAAATTCTGTACACCAAGAGAAAAGTCAGTGAGCAGCACTCGCGCTGGAGCCGAGCCACACGTCAGCCGGCAAAGAGCTGCATGCGGCTCGCCACCCCTAATAGCGGTAAACTGTTGTTTTACGTGTTACAACGTGATTACGCTCATTAACGTTTGAACAATGTTGAGAGTTATTGTGAACACGTTTAAAAAAAGTTTGACTGAGTGAAAAAAGGGATGAAAAACGTAAGGCGTCTGTAGGGCGTCTGCCTAAAAGTACTTCGTCCAATTTCTTATTATTTTAGAACAGTGCGTCCAAAAGACGCACGGACGCATGCCTAGCTAAAAGCCTGCCAGGAAGTGATGGTTTTGGATCGGAGTGGTCTAAAGCCTTTAAAGAAGAGTTATCTCCCCTTTTACTGAGAACATTCAACTGGATTAAAGACAAAGGTAAACTTCCTCCATCATGGAAGGAGGCAATCCTTACAGTAATCCCCAAAGAAGGGAAAAATAGGGAATACAGTAGTAACTATAGACCCATATCAATTCTCAATGTTGACTACAAATTATACACAACAATCATTGCAAAAAGACTTGGAAATATTCTCCCAGATATAATTGATGAAGACCAGACAGGTTTCATTAAGAATCGCCAAACGCATGACAATATTAGAAGGACCTTACATTTGATAGATCATATACAAAAGGAGAATAAATCCACTGTCTTACTAAGCCTTGATGCAGAAAAAGCCTTTGATAGAGTCAATTGGGAATTTCTCTATCAAACCTTAGAAAGATTTGGCTTTAATAAGCAGTCAGTTAAGTATATTAAAACATTGTACCAGCAGCCAACAGCTAGGATCAAGATTAATGGGTCTCTTACCCCAACAATCACACTGGAAAGAGGTACGAGGCAGGGCTGCTGTGTGAGCCCAGCGTTATTCGCTCTTTATATTGAACCCCTGGCCCAGGCAATTCGTCAACATGAAGAGCTACAAGGTGTTAAAATAGGCCATAAGGACCATTTGATTGGTCTATTTGCGGATGATGTTATGGTTTATTTGACGGAACCTGAAACCTCACTACCCACATTGATGAGAGTCTTAGAAGATTTTGGCTACTATGCAGGCTATAAACTAAACATTGCAAAGACACAATTGTTAACATTTAATTATATACCTTCAGAAGAAATCAAAAATAAATATACATTGCAGTGGGACATGACATCATTGAGGTATTTAGGGGTGAACATTTTAAAAGACCTAAGTGAACTATATAAGTCAAACTACAACCCAATTATCCAAGACATTAAAAATGACATTGAGAGGTGGTCCACATACCCATTAGATTTTGGTGATAGAATAAATGTAATTAAGATGAATATCTTACCAAGAGTACTGTATTTATTTCAGGCCTTACCAGTGGACATCCCACAGAGTCAATTTATAGCCTGGGATAAACTTATTTCTAGGTTTGTTTGGGATGGAAAGAAACCTAGGATAAGATACACCACACTTCAATTAGCCAAGCATAAAGGTGGAATGGCGCTTCCTAATTTAAAGGATTATTTTTATGCAGCTCAATTTCGACCCCTCTTTTGCTGGTGTGATGATAAGTATATATCTAGATGGAAGGAAATTGAGACCAATGTAGAAGATTATCAAATAAGATCGGTCTTGGGTGAAAAAGGGCTTCCTATCCTTAAAAGTAAAGTGGACTTGATAACTTTGAGTACATTGGAGTTCTGGTTTAACTTTATTAGACAATCTTAGCTAAGGAAAGACCAGAAGGTGCTAAGGTGGATAGCCTTTGACACACAATTTAAACCGGGAGATAATGATGATACATTTAAGCATTGGACAACAAGGGGTATTAAGGCAATAGGCACAGTAATTGAAAATAAGGAGCTACAGAGTTTCCAAATATTAAAAGACAAATTTACCCTTAAAAATAAGGATCTATTTAGATATATACAATTGAGAGATTATTACAATAAAGAAGTGAAGAATGAAAGTATGCAACAAACTAATTCTGTTATAAATGTCATGCTGAGTGCATATAAGCCTTATAGTAATTGTACTAGAGTAATATCAAGATTTTATGATAGTATTGTTGAATGTAGAGGCAAGTCAACATTGTATGTCAAATCAAAGTGGGAGGACGAATTAAAGGTGGAGATCTCTGAGGGGGAATGGTTTGAGATGTGTGAAACCCAACATACATCCACAAGGTCTCACCTGTGGAGGGTTTTCAATTGGAAAAATTTGATTAGATTTTTTATTACACCTAAGACCCAGAGTAAGAAATCCATATCACACCAGCCTTGTTTGCGACAATGTGGTTCACTGAACGCCAATCACACACACATTTTTTGGAGCTGTGGGGGGTTAAATGTTTTTGGGAAAGGGTACATGCTGTACTTATTGCTGTGCTAGGGTATGGAATACCTCTGACATGTACTATCTTGTACTTGGGCCACATTACAGCTGATATTCTACCAGAGGATCGGTACTTGACCAAGATACTCCTAACAGCAGCTAGGAAAACAATAACTCGGAACTGGTATAAATCTGATTCTCCTTCCCAGAATCAGTGGATGGACACCGTAAAAGAACTTTATGCAATGGAGAGGTTAACTCATATGCTAGAGTTGAGGCATGACTTGCTTGTAAAGAGGTGGCAAAAGTGGACACTTTATCTATGTTTACAAGGCACATGCTAAAAATGTGTAATTTTTATCTACCAATGTACTATCCCACAAGTTGTATGTTTTTTATGTTATTTTTTGTTTTGTTTTGTTTCCTGTCTTTCTTTTCAGTTTTTCTTTCTTATTTTCTGTGTTCTATTGTATGCTCTGTAAATTCAATAAAAATCTAAGTGATAAAAAAAAAAAAACTGAGAGGTCAGTTGGCTATGCGTTATCGACGCGCCCTCCACAGGTTACAACATTGTTGTCCTTTCATAGCCGCGCAGGAGACAACTTCAGGTCGACCGTTACGACTATAACTTTAATCGCCGCCACTATGGATGAGAAGATGGACGAAGCTAGCGTTACTACTGGTCCTCCTGACAGTCCTGGGGCAGCCCCCACTCCAATGTAATAATATTTTTTGCAACTCACCGTCAGCATCATGTTTATTTACTTGGCTAGCTTGCAAATGGCAGCTAAGTTATTCTGTCAGAATTGCTAGCACGAATAAGTCAAAAATATGGCAGGTGATTCATGGCATCTTTTTTCTCTAACCGGGATGATCTTGTAAATAATAATGCTTTTGCAGTCAGAAAGAGAGAGAGAGAGGGCATTTCCCTCCATGAGAAAGAATGAGATCTCCTACATGGTCAATATTTTTTAATGGCCTAGGCCTACTGTTATTTTCTATGAGATGTGTAATGAAAAAAAACATACATGATACAATGAAGCAACTTGTGAAGAAATGTGTCAAGATTGCATTTCTTTCTGACTTACTCACATTATGTTTTTCATTGATCCAAACACTCCAACACAAAAAAGTAACTTGTAATTTGAGTAACTTTTAAACTGAGTACTTTTTCACTCTTACTCGAGTAAGTTTTCCAATTGGAATATTTACTTTTACTCAGGTCGATTTTGAAGGAGGTAATTGTACTTTTACTTGAGTACCAATTTTCAGTACTCTACCCACCACTGGTCCCACTTGGGCAAGTGGCAGTGTTTTCTTTTGAGACTGTTGTTTAGGACACAATCTCCTGGTCCAACCTTGGTTCAGCCTCACAGTGTTCCTGTGTAGGGGAGAGAAGTCTGAGAGCATTTAATTTCGTCAACATCTTTGCCACGTACTCTGAAAGTGTGTTTTCAATCTCTTTGTCTGTTTTAGCAAATGGTTTAAAAGCTGGGGCAGTGTAGGGTCTTCCATACATCATTTCAAACAGTGATCTCAACATGCATGCGTAATATCACTAATTTCACTCTAAGATTCTCAAATTGCTTTTAATAGGTCGGTTCATTCTTTTCTACCAGTCCTGCTGACTGGAGGTTGTATGAGCAGTGATTGTCTATGGCTAGACAATATTTCTTTCTTTCGTTGGGATTTAACTCAATACAATCTATAACTGAATGTTTAAACATCTTTCAAACTAAATACTTCAATAACTGGTAAACGAATATAAAATCAATAACGAATGATTAACCTTCTTTCTCATAAAATAAAAACAAGAACTAAAAATATATGTTTACTATCCCCTCTTATTGAGGCATGTTTTCACCATGCCTCAATATGGCAGCATATCATTTAGTACTGTGTTTTTTTTAATTCTTCAAATGTGTATGTGTCAAAGTGTTTTACATCAAAATGAATAAAAGCAAGCAGCAATAGCAATACATGGAGTAAAATAATGGTCATCGTTAGGGATGAGAACCGATAAGATTTTAACGATTCCGGTTCCTCATCTATTCCTGCTTATCGAACCGATTCCTTATCGATTCTCTTAACGATTCTTATAATTGGGTAAGGGGTGAAAAAAGAGCACAAACAGGTTTTTTACATTAATGTTCTTTTATATAAATTTCTAGAATGTTTACATACACAATTATATACAAATACATCTTCTTCAATGCAATTTACTTAAACCATTATTCTCTTTATTTAATATCCACACCTCATATTATATGAAGCTGTTTACTTGGGGGCACTGTCAAGCTAAAAAGGCACCGGATGCCAAAAAGACCCCGGGTGACGTAATGTTGACTTTCGAACGCCTCTTGAGTGACAGTTTCTATGCCAACGTTAGCATTACGTAATCCGGTCACCACATAGGCCGGGCGCTTATTAGCTTTAAGTCTCAGAGTCGTTCGAAAGCCATCAGCTACTTTTTAGTCGCTTAATATTGTGCCTTAACGGACACTACGCACCCGGAAACTTTTTAGCTATCAGTCAGAGAGTCTCAAGAGTTGTTCGAAAGCCATCAGGTACTTTTTACACGCTTAATATTGGCTGCCGGTCTTTTGTAAGTAAGCACACATCAACAGGTTTCGCGCGCTAGCATCTATATTGCTAATAGCAATTCCTCCTTTTGTGCGACAATATTAAGCGACTAAAACGTAGCTGATGGCTTTCGAACTACTCTTGAGACTCTCTGACTGATAGCCAAAAAGTGTCGGGGTACATAGTATCCGTTTAGGCACAATATTAAGCGAATAAAAAGTTTTAGCTACACCTGCCTGCTGGTAACCTGTAAGTTAGCAATGTCCGCTAGCATGTCAAAGCTAGCAAGCCCCCGTTGTTCTTTAGTAAAATGTTGTGCAAACAATGCCCTGTTTTGTTCAAATTTAATTGTGGGTGCAGATATGTCTTAAAATCACAACACATTAAGGACTTTCTTAATTTAAGCACAACAACAGATGAATAGCTTCAAGCTAACAAGATAGCTCGTTACACTAGCACGAGCTAGCTAATGAAATGTGCTTACTTTGATACTATAACCAACTAGCGAATCAACCAATTTCCTACCAAAGTCAAACATCAAGCACATGGTTGTTTTGGTTGGTTTATTGTAGATAGAATACAAGCAAGCTGGTCTCAGGTAGCAAAGTACAATGCAAGATGCTCTGAGGTAAATCGCGTTAGGGTGACGTATTGGCGTTGGCATAGCAACTGTCACTCAAGAGTCGTTCGAAAGTCAACATTACATCAACTGGGCTCTTTTAGGCATCCGGTGCCTTTTTAGCTTGACAGCACCACTAATGACCATAGATGATCTTTATATTAAACGTGACAGGGTGAGCTCAGCTGTTGCAATGAAAACTCAGCCTGCAAGATTTAAAGCTGCTGCACCGGGCAAAGCAGACATATTGAATCAATAGACTATACTAGTGGGTAGCAGCGTTCTTCTCCCATGAGAAAAACACATACAGTGACTCAGTTTACTTTTTTAATATTTGTAAGAGACTGCCTTGGTAGGAGTAGAATTTTTTTGTGTTTATTTAATTTAAGCACCAGTGATGATGTTTTGTTTCTACAACAGATATGTTTATTGTCTCTATTTGTACAGGTTCCTGAAGGGGAGCGCTGCTGAGAAAGCCTGTGCTGCTGTGGCTTCAGCTCTCGGTTCAAACCCCTTACTCATGACTGAGCTGGATCTGAGGGGGCCCATACCAAAAGCCTTGGGAGTGACTCAGCTGTGTGCTTTACTGGAGGATTCCCACTGCACACTGCAGAAACTGATGTAAGTGGATGCGGTCACATTCTCTTTAATTAACATACATTAGCTGCACGCTTCTCTTTTGCAGGATCCCAAATGCAAATTGACCTAATTTAGCAGTAGCTTTTCACAGTGATGACAGATATTCAGGCAATGTTTCATCAAGTGCCACATCAGTGGACACAGTGTTTAGCAGAAGTAATTTTACTTTGTGAATTCAAGACAGGGTCAAAAACAGGAAAACAGTCCAGCGTATAAACAATCCAAGGAGCAGACAGGGGAAACAGAATCCGATAGGCAGGCAGGGTCAAAACCGGGTGATCAATTAGTCCAGCATAATATCCGACAAGGAGCATGCAGAGGAATCAGATCCGAGGGACAGGCAGGCAGGGTCAGAACCGGGGGATCAAACAAGACAGCAAACAATTCGACGAGGGGCAGGAAGGGTAATCGAAATCCAGAAAACAGTCCAACGGTCTAAACACAGGGTAGTCAGGTTATAGACCAACGTATAATCGCGGGAAAGCTTGGCAAAACAGCAAGTGCGAGTGGACAGGTATAAATACACAGAACCTAATGAGGAGATGAGCTGCAGGTGCAGAGATGGGTGGAGAATGCCTGGTGAGAGTGATGAGGAGATTGCCAGGCAAGTGGGAGTGGCTGGATCTGAAATAACAGGAGATAGTGAATACAAGAACACAACCAGATGAAAACAAACTAGAATTCAGGGGACGGCTCCTGAAGTACCACCCGGTTGTTCAGGATGCGACTGATGGAAGTCCCTTATGAGGGGTGGATCCAGAATCCAGCAACTGATAACCCATGAGTGGTCTTCAGGTCCATAACCCTCTCAGTCCACCAGGCATTGTATTCCCCTACCGTGTTGCCGTGACTTGAGGAGGCGATGAACCGTGTAAACGGGTGCTCCGTCTATGAGCCGGGGGGTGGTGGGGCTCTGGAGGGAGGCTGAAGCGGACTTTCATTAACAGTTTTAACCTTGGAAACATGGAAAGTGGGGTGGACCTTCATTGACCTTGGCAGACGGAGACAAACCGCTGCAGGGTTGATGACTCTAGAGATGGGGAAAGGACCCACGTAACAGGGAGCCAACTTCTTGGACTCAACTCTGAGAGGAAGGTCCCGTTTGGATAACCAGACCCGCTGCCCCGGGGTGTAACTGGGTGCTGGGATGCGACGTCGGTTGGCGGACCGTTGGTCGGAGGAGCGCAGAAGAGTAGAGCGGGCCTGCTTCCAAATACGTCGACACCGCTGGATAAATGCCTGAACCGAGGGGACGCTGGCCTCACGCTCCTGCTCAGGTAAGAGCGGTGGTTGGTAACCCCGTGAGCATTGGAAGGGAGAGAGTCCAGTAGCTGAGCTTGGAAGGGTATTGTGGGCGTACTCTATCCACAGGAGTTGTTTTGACCAAGTAGACGGATTACGGGAGGCGAATCCCTTGGTGTCCTTCTCCATAGTAGGCCACCAGAAGCGTTGCCATCGCAGTGCTAGGGTGCGTCTCACCCTGGGATGGCAAACCAGGCGGGAAGAGTGACCCCACTGGAGAACCTGGGAGCGAAGACTGTCAGAGACAAACAGGCGGTTATTCGGAAAAGCACTGGTAGCAGGATGTTCGGCATTGGAGCGTTTTCAATTGGATTTCAACTCACCAGAAGCCCTCTCAGCCGTGGAGGACCACCGGTAGGGCACTGTTACGACCCCCTGTGCCCGTGCGCACCTTGTCTGCAGTCCTCATCCTGGCCAGGTGGAGGCAGCAGGCTAAGGATCTACCAACTTCAAATCAGCACTGATTATCCACACCTGGCGCCAGATGTGGATACTTAAAGACTGTCACAGCCAATGGAAGGCCCTCTCTCAGCTTCCGCCATTCAAACACACACACACACCTTTTGAGAAACGCATCCACACGCATCCACGCATAGACAAAACCCCTAGACTTTCCGTTTGACTGACTTGTGCTAAATAAATCGCCTTTTGGTTTAAAGATACACGGTTTCCTGTCTCAACCTTTTTATGCTACTGCCCAACGAGCCGGGCGTAACATAAATTGGGTGACTCGTCCGAAATAGATAGTTTTTCTCTCCCTTATTTTGCGTGGAGTGCGTGGCTCACTGATTCAGTTTTGGTTCCGGTATCCCTGACCTCCGTATACTCCAGGTAGGAAGCAGTGGCTCAGCTGGATCCCCAGATCCTTCCATCGAGCACTGGTTTGTTGTTTTGCGTTTTTTGTTTGTTGCGTGTTTGAATTTGCTTTCGTCGTGGAAACAATCCTGGGCGGGTATTGTTAAAAACTCGTCAGGGGTACGTGAGTACGGCTGCACTCATTAGAGAACAGTGCACCCCTAGCTCGGCAGGTTTCTGAAGCGACAGGTTCAGGAGAAGAATAGTTAAGACAGGGCTGGAGTGTACGGACGAACGTGATACCGTGGTGAGTAAGATAATTTTTCCCGTAAATTGTGTGTGATTTTGTGTGATAGACGGTTAGGTGAGAGATTGGGCATTAAATATATGGGCAGTGGCTCGTTGAGTGTTGACTTCTGGTGATCTGAAGAAGCACCGGTTTAACTAGTATAATTAAAGGAGTTTGTTAGTAAGGTATGGCTGTGGGAGCCTACGTAGCGAGCAAACAAAGTCCGTTTAAGCGACAGGTTATTGGGATAAACTGTCTGCTCGCATTTGCTGACGTGTGCTTTGGCCTTGTGTTGGGTTGTTAAGGAAAAAAGCTGTTTAACTAGGGTGTTTACAGTTAGTTCCATCGATTACATTCGCTGTTTAAAGCAGTTGATGAATACTATAAGAGAACCGCTGGTAGTACGGAGATTCGTGCGCCGGTAGCGTTGTCTAGAGACTGGGCCGTTGTGGCAAGCTCAGTTTTCTTAAATAGGGTTGTGGTAGATTGGGGACGCCTAGTTTTCTCACTATCCTTTGCTTCGCTGCTGGTCAATAGGACAATCTCCTGCTGTAATTGGAAGGGTGAATTCCCTTTTTCTCTCTTATATTAAAGTTTGTTAGTGTGTGATTAAAGCCCGTTTTTTGTGTAGGGAAAATAACTGGCTAAAGTGAGGTGTAACTAAGTTTGCATCTGCAAGTTGTTTTGATAGAGGCCTGTGTAGAAATTTGTGTAGGGTCTATTGTTGTGAGACTGCCTAAATACACTGGGGTCTGTAGTGCCCTGTTTATTGTTGTTGGTTTAAATATGTCTTTTAATATGGATGAGTTTGCTAAGCAGCCCTCTGAGGAGGTGTTGAAACAATGCACAAAAGAACAGCTATTGCGAATAGCAGAGCATTATGACATTGAACTGTCAAGCCAAGTTAAAAGAGTGAAGGCGACGGTATATGAAGCCGTTAAGAACTTTTTAATTGACAGTGAGTTACTGGCAGCAAAAACAGAGGATCCAGTTTCACCCTCGCGCTCTGAAACACCTAGAGCTGATGGTGAAGGAGTCAAAGAAAAAGACTTTAGCAAAGAATTGGCCCTGAGAAAGCTGGAGCTGGAATATGAAGACATTGAGCTACAGAGGCAGTTCGACAATGCTGAGCGGCAGAGGCAGTTCGAGCTCCGCCGGCTAGAGTTAGGACTTGCAGAAAAAGGGATTAAAAGTCCAACCACTTCCGGTGAACAGTCACCGCCTCATCTAACAGAAAGGGACATAAGTAGGCACATCAGGATGGTACCACCCTTCTCTGAGAGGGATGTAGATAAATACTTCCCTCATTTTGAGAGGGTAGCTACCTCCCTGAGATGGCCCGAAGAGATCTGGACCACACTACTACAGTGTGTTTTGGTAGGCAAGGCTCAAGAGATTTATGCCTCTGTGGCGGTTGACCAGGCCACCGATTATGAGGTGGTGAAAACTGCAATTCTGAGGGCTTATGAGCTAGTTCCCGAGGCGTATAGGCAGCGTTTTCGGCAGTATAAGAAGTGGGAAAAACACACCTACGTGGAGTTTGCTCGCGAGAAAGAGCACTTGTTTGGCAGGTGGTGCACCTCTCAGAGAGTAGACTCTCTGGAATTACTCAGGGAGCTCATCCTCCTTGAGGAGTTTAAGAACTGCGTCCCTGAGGTAATTGCCACTCACATCAACGAGCAGAAGGTTAGCACACTGGCTCAAGCAGCTGTGCTGGCGGATGAGTTCGCTTTAACACACCGAAACATACAGCCCACCAGATTAGGTGACAACTTTAGAAACAGGGCTCCCTACCAGGGTAAACATAGGCCTGTTGTGGCAGGGCCTAACCCTGCGTCTCCCCACAGGAGTCCCTATGCGGCGTCTGGTGGAAAATCGGACGTTGTATGTTTCTTTTGCAGAAAACCGGGTCACAAGATCTCGGACTGTCAGGTTTACAAAAGGGGCCAGTTTAAGACTACAGGTTTAGTGGCGCTATCACAGAGCAGGTCTCATGGGGACTGTCGGGTCGCATATGACTGTTCTGATGAGAGGGTTTGTAGTAGAGGGAAGACCGTCTACTCTCCCTTTATAACCGTAGGGGCAGTGTCTTTGCCAGGAAAACAGGATGTGCCGGTGAATATTCTGCGAGATACAGGGGCTGCTCAGTCCTTCCTGTTGGAGGGAGTGCTGCCTCTCTCGGCACGGACTGCCTTGGGAACTCATGTGCTAGTGAGAGGCATTGAGATGGGTTTCCTAAAGGTACCATTGCATAGGGTGCAGTTCTCTTCTCACCTTGTTACAGGTAGCGTAGTAGTTGCTGTGCGCTCGTCTCTGCCTGTGCCTGGCGTTGAGTTCATCCTAGGTAATGATTTAGCTGGGGGGAATGTCTGGGGGCCCACTAGGGCTGCACCACCCCCTGTAGTAGTTAACACTCCAATGGTGTCTGACACGCCAGACGAGTGCATAAAGAAATTCCCTCATGTTTTCCCCG
This sequence comes from Sprattus sprattus, assembly GCF_963457725.1. Classification (NCBI taxonomy): domain Eukaryota; kingdom Metazoa; phylum Chordata; class Actinopteri; order Clupeiformes; family Clupeidae; genus Sprattus; species Sprattus sprattus. Next base: position 17,668,677 of record NC_137919.1, on the reverse strand, counting down.
CTTGCGCTGTAACGAGAGCAAGAGCTAAACACCTACGGGAAACTGAAGCACAAGAGGGTTTGGGTTGTTCTCTTGAGGCGGACAGTCTGGCTGCAAAAGAGAAGGTGGCTCCTCTAGTCGACAGCCAAACTGTAAGCCTGCGAGAAGATGTCTGTGATGACGACAATTTTTTAGTGGTGACTGAGCCTAGCCCAGTCGAGTTGACCCATAGGGAACCTACAAGTGGAGTCTCAGACTTGGTGGGGTCAGAAACTGATCTGGGGGATATAAAGTCCTTATTGAACCTTTTTCAGGTCTCCCGTGAAGATCTCATCACGGAACAAAGAACAGATAAGGGCCTGGAGAAGTTGTGGGCTGTAGTGGTGCCTGAGGAAGATGGCAAGGGTCAGACTTCCTGTTACTACATAACAGAGGGGTTGTTGTGTCGAAAGTGGACAGTAACAAGGGATGATTTTACAAGCGTAGTGACTCAGATAGTAGTCCCTCTTAAGTTTCAGAAGGCTGTGCTAGAGCTCTCTCATAGAGAATTAGCAGGACACATGGGCATCAGGAAAACATATGATCGTGTGGCACGTAGGTTCTTTTGGCCTGGGTTGAAGGGAGATATCTCGAGGTACATCAGAGAGTGTCATACCTGTCAAATGACTGGGAAACCAAACCAAAAGATACCTATGGCCCCATTACATCCTATTCCCGCTGTGTCCGCACCTTTTGAATACCTCCTGGTGGACTGTGTAGGGCCACTGCCTCGTTCCCGAGCTGGGCACAGCTATCTACTGACAATTATGTGTCAGTCCACTCGCTACCCCTGTGCCTACCCTCTCAGGTCCATCACTGCTCGCTCTGTCCTTAAGGCGTTAACAGACTTTATGTCCACATTTGGCATTCCTCGAGTCATTCAGTCAGACCAGGGGACAAACTTCATGTCCAAGCTGTTCGCTAGGGCGTTGCGCCAGCTTAGAGCGAAACACAACATCTCCAGTGCATATCACCCACAGAGTCAGGGGGCTCTGGAACGGTTCCATCAGACCCTTAAGTCATTGTTAAGGTCTTATTGTGTTGAACTTTCCAGTGACTGGGAAGAGGGTCTCCCATGGCTACTGTTGGCGATCCGTGAGGTCGCTCAGGAGAGCATTGGTTTTAGTCCCAATGAGCTGGTGTTTGGCCATGCTGTTCGCGGTCCTACCGCAGTGTTGGCTGATGAGTGGAGCTCTAAGAACCCTCCTGCAAATGTGCTAGATTACGTGAGTGGTTTCAGGTACCGCCTCTATCAGGCCCGTGCGGCGGCAAGAAAAGCGCTAGCGAAATCACAGTGCAAGATGCAGCGTCTTTTCGATCGGAAAACTACGGAGCGGTGTTTTGAAAAAGGGGACAAGGTTCTGGCCCTGTTGCCCATCATACATAGTCCGTTCCAAGCCCGCTTCGCTGGTCCCTATACGATTTTAAAATGCATTTCGGGCCACAACTGTTTAATCGCTACTCCAGACCGGAAGAAAAAGATGCAGGTTTGCCATGTAAACCTACTCAAGGCTTACTTTTCGCCTGTACCTGTTGGGTTAGTAACTCCTCCTGTGTGCCCTCCCTCTCAGAGGAGCTCTCTGGTGTCACCTCTAGGGGAAAAGGGGAGTGAGGCTACTACCGATTTTGATGAAGATATGACCGCGCCCTCATGGGAAGTCACTGAGGGACGGTTAAGGAACTCTGAGATGCGAGCAGAATTACACAAGCATCTGTCTCATCTGTCGGAGCGTGAACGAGCTCATGTGGTTGAACTGATTAACGTTTTCCCATCTCTTTTCGCAGATGTACCAAGCTGTACCACGGTGGTTGAGCATGACATTGATGTCGGCTCAGCCCAGCCTATAAAACAACATCCTTATCGGGTGAATCCCACCAAACGGGCTATACTTTGTCAGGAGGTGGACTACCTATTAGAACATGATTTGGCTGAGGCCAGTTTCAGTTCATGGAGCTCTCCTTGCATTTTGGTTGGTAAGCCGGATGGGACGTACAGGTTCTGTACAGACTTTAGAAAGCTCAACTCAGTCACAAAACCTGACTGTTTCCCTCTTCCCCGCGTGGATGACTGCGTTGATCGTGTCGGAGCGGCTAGGTATGTAAGTAAGTTTGATCTTTTGAAGGGGTATTGGCAGGTGCCTTTGACTCCTCGTGCACGGGAGTTGTCTGCGTTTGTTACACCAGATAATATCCTGCAGTACAAAGTAATGCCTTTCGGCGTAAGAAATGCGCCTGCCACCTTCCAGCGCCTCATCAATCATGTCCTTTCAGGATTGACTGGGTGTGACGCATATCTCGATGATGTGGTAGTGTTTAGTTCCACCTGGCCAGAACATCTGGGCCAAATCAGAGAGTTGTTTGAGCGCCTCGCCAAGGCCAACCTGACTGTTAATCTCGCAAAGTGTGAGTTTGCGAAGGCAACAGTCACCTACTTGGGTAAGGTGGTTGGTCAGGGCCAAGTCCGTCCTGTTGGGGCAAAAGTTGAGGCCATTTTTAATTTTCCAGCGCCTTCCAATCGCCGGGGGTTGCGGCGTTTCCTTGGAATGGTAGGCTACTATCGAGGGTTTTGTGAGAATTTTGCAACGGTGGTTGCACCATTGACTAACCTCCTTAGTATCAAGGTCCCTTTTCACTGGACGGAAGCCTCCCAACAAGCGTTTGAAGCTGCCAAGGCTCTGCTGTCCAGCGCCCCTGTTTTGGCTGCCCCGGCATTTGAAAAACCGTTCAAATTGGCTGCTGATGCCAGTGATTGTGGCGCGGGTGCTGTCCTTCTACAGGTGGGTTCAGATGGTGTCGATCATCCGGTTTGTTATTTTTCCAGAAAATTCAATCGACATCAAGTGGTTTACTCAACTATAGAGAAGGAGGCACTAGCACTTGTTTGGGCGGTACAGTATTTTGATGTTTATTTGAGTTCTGCTTCTGTTCCTATTACTGTGTACACTGACCATAACCCTTTGGTCTTCATTGACAGAATGCGGACTTCCAACCAGCGGATTATGCGCTGGAGTCTGATCCTCCAGCCTTATTCCCTAAAAATAGAACACATTAGGGGGATAGACAATGTTATTGCAGACGCTCTTTCGAGAGTTTGGTCGATTTAGTTCTGTGGCTTGATCTCTTCTCTGTGCCTTCAGTTTTCCAAGGACCGAGGACGGAAGCGCCCGGAGATGGGACGGGGTCACGGGGCTCTCTTTTTTTGTTCTCTCTTTTTCAGGTTTCCTGGGAGGAACCTTCTTGGGGAAGGAGGTGTTACGACCCCCTGTGCCCGTGCGCACCTTGTCTGCAGTCCTCATCCTGGCCAGGTGGAGGCAGCAGGCTAAGGATCTACCAACTTCAAATCAGCACTGATTATCCACACCTGGCGCCAGATGTGGATACTTAAAGATTGTCACAGCCAATGGAAGGCCCTCTCTCAGCTTCCGCCATTCAAACACACACACACACCTTTTGAGAAACGCATCCACACGCATCCACGCATAGACAAAACCCCTAGACTTTCCGTTTGACTGACTTGTGCTAAATAAATCGCCTTTTGGTTTAAAGATACACGGTTTCCTGTCTCAACCTTTTTATGCTACTGCCCAACGAGCCGGGCGTAACAGGCACATTCTGGGAGGTGAGAGCGGTGAGGGGAGCTGCCCCTGAACTATAGTTCCGGATGAATCTTCTATAGAAGTTAGAGAAGCCCAGAAAGCATTGCAGCTCCTTGCGTGTAGAAGGAATAGGACAATCAGTGACAGCTCTGGTCTTAGCTGGATCCATCCGGATGTTACCAGCATTGACTATAAAGCCAAGGAAAGACATTTCTGCGGTGTGGAACTCACATTTCTCCGCCTTGACAAACAGCTGGTTCTCCAAGAGCCTCTGGAGGCCTTGACGGGCATGCACAACATGCTCCTGTTTAGATTTAGAAAAAATAAGAATGTCATCAAGATACACAAAAACACAGCAGGTCCCGGAGAACATCATTCACCAACCCCTGGAATACTGCAGGTGCATTGTTGAGGCTAAAAGGCATTACTAAATATTCATAGTGGCCACTAGGGGTGTTAAAGGCCGTCTTACATTCATCCCCCTTCCTGATTCTACCAGATGGTAGCCCCTTGCAAGAGCTCAAAAGCAGAGGAGATCAGTGGGAGGGGATATCTGTTCTTTACGGTGATGTCATTGAGCCCTCTATAATCAATGCAGGGTCGCAGACTCTTGTCTTTCTCCCCCACGAAGAAAAACCCTTCCCCAGCCAGGGATGATGATGGCCGAATGAGTCCTGCCGCCAAGGAGTTGTTAATATATTTCTCCATAGTCCTGGTCTCTGGAGCAGAAAGGGAGAAGAGTCTGCCTCTAGGAGGAGACGACCCCGGGAGAAGGTCAATGGCGCAGTCATATGGACGATGTGGCGGCAAAGAGGTGGCCCTAGCCTTGTTAAAGACCTCTTTAATATCCATATAATCCTTAGGAATACCTGAAAGATCTGGAAACTCAGACAATACAGGTGTAACAACAGGTGACAGAGCGGATCTCAGACAAACAGCATGACAATGAGTACTCCACTGCATTATGGTCCCTGATGCCCAATCTATGTGAGGATTATGCCTCCTAAGCCAAGGGTATCCCAAAATGACAGGTTGATGAGGTGCGTGAATTAAATGGAAAGAGAGTGTTTCATGTTGGTTACCTGACATGTTCATTTGCAGAGGAATGGTCTGGTGTGTAACTCTGCAGAGAAGACGACCATCCAGAGCAGTGGTGTGAATGGGTGTTCCCAGCACCTCTCGACCAAATCCCAGCCGGGAGGCAAAAGTCATGTCCAACAGGTTGGCATCAGCACCAGAGTCAATCAGAACAGCGACAGTGTTCTGATTCCCAGCACAGCATAATTGTGCCTGAATCAAGGGTCGAGAGGGCATTTCAAAAGTCATGGTTCGGCTCACCAGCGACCTCTGGATGACTGGTGAGCCACATCTTTTAATGGACAAGATGAAACATAATGGCCATCCTGGCCGCAGTACATGTACTTGTTCTCCTTTAGGCGGCGCTGTCGTTCAGTGCCTAACAGCCGGGTACGTCCGAGCTGCATAGGCTCTGAACTCTCGTGAAGAATGCCCGTGTCTGTTTCTGTAGTCAAAAACAGAAAACGAGATGGCTGGCTACATGGCATCTGTGAATTTGAGAACTTGTCTCTGCCTTTCCTCCGTTTGCGTAAATGGTCGTCAATATGAATGGATTGGGAGACAAGTTCATCTAGGTCCCCAGGAAGATCTTTGGCTGCCAGCCCGTCCTTGATGCGGTCTGCTAGACTATTGTAGAACGCGTCTAAGAGTGAATTATTATTCCAATCATTCTTCGCCACCATGGTGCGGAATTTAATAGAGCTTGAACAAGCCCTTTGCCTGTTCCCTTCCTGGTGTCACTAGCTAACCCAGAACCCAGCTGACAAGGCATGAAGAGGTGTGGGTGCAAGCACATTGGTCAAGTGCAAAACATGAATCCAGGGACCAAAGTTTCTGAGGAGGACAGAAGAGGAATGGCCTCAAACCCCATGGAGTCCCTCTCACTCACTCAGGATGACCCAGAGGTGAAAAGGAGCACCACTGTGTTCAGTTTTGGCACCAAAGACAAAAGAAAAGGAAAAACCAACAAACCAGCTATTAGAACACTCCTCTAGTTGGCACAAATTAAACAGAGTAGTGGCGTGGTATTTGAAGGGTATTTGAAGTTAAAGGACATTCTCTTGTCATACATAATTCAAGTTTAGTAATGAATGGCTATCATAGTGTTCTGCCAAAGACAGAGATATTCAGATGAAATGGCAACATTAGAGACAGCATCCTCTCATGGAAAGACTTTGAATAGTTAAAGTAGCATGTTATAGAGGGGGTTGGGGAAAGGAGCAATCGCTGAGGGTCATCTGATTAGAATGAAGAAAACAGGGAGACTTGGAAATCAAGTTCAATCTGAACTCTTTGTAGTCAATACTTGAGGTGCAATGGGTGTATGTTTGTGTGGTTCTGAAAATGAAGCACAAACAGAAAATATACATTAATAAACCAACCTACTCAATAAAAGACTTACAAACAAGCACGTGCACAAACACACTTACAAACAAATACACCAACTCACACACACAAACCCACACAAACACACAAACTCGCACAAATTAACAAACTCACACTTACACACAACACTCTCACAAAGACACGCTTACACACACATAAACACATGCGGTCACGCACAAACACATATACACGCTTACACATATACACACACATACTTACAAACGCACCCACACACACACACACTTAAACAACCGCACACAGACACACACACACACACACATAGAGTATATACAAACAAGCATACACACTTAAAAAAAACACATTGTTTTTGGTCTAAAAGGAAATTCATTAAAAAATCCTTTTCTCCCTACAGCCTGATAAACTGCAGTATTACAGAAGAGGGCCTCAGTTCTCTTGCATCAGCACTGAGATCAAACCCCATACACATCAGAGAGCTGCGGCTGGATTTGAATAAAGCAGGAGACTCAGGAGTGAAGCATCTTTCTTCTCTTCTGGAGGATCCAAATTGTAAACTTGAGGAACTAGGGTGAGTATCACAAGACCAAATACTGAGTTGCTATCAGTAAATTTGTTAGTGATAGTGAACTCCCATCCTCTTCACATGTGAAAAGATAATATTAATTAAGCAGTAAATACTTCTTATCACTCTCTTTTTCCATCATTACTAAACACACACTTACATACACACACACATTTACACAGACTCACACACACACACACACACACACACACAAATATATTTACACACAAAGACTTACGAATAGGCGCGCTGACACACACACACTCACACTTACAAACACAGACACACATATAAAAACTCACAAACACGTATACACAAGCACATGCACAAACACACACTGTTATATACCAGCTGTTCTGATACGCAACAAATGAAGCAATAGACAGAATGGCCTCGTATCTAGGGGAATTTATTAACAGAAAAAGGCTAAATACAACGGAGAATTTCGTTATCAACGTAGAACGGCGAGGAAGGCCCGAATAACGTGATGGCACGCAGCTGAAAGAGACTGTTCTGGTGGACGATCCCGGCCTTAAAACATGACGGCCGCCCACGT